>NC_052479.1:18548779-18568267 GCF_009730915.1 Dioscorea cayenensis subsp. rotundata | reverse complement strand
GTGTCAATTTCTGTAGTTATGCTTCATGTATATAATATGCACTCATCAACTTTGTTTCAATAATGCATAGTAAACCTCATCATGGTTTCTGCAACAAGATCTTTGCAGCCTGTCTAAACTTGTTTTTAAAGTTTTGAATTAACACTTGTTGATTTCTCCAATTTGTTTCATGATTGTGAAACATGATTACTATCGATTGGAAAAATTTAGACATTAACTATTCTAAGCTTGGTTTCTTTTCCATGAGGTGGTTGTACTTGATTGGAAAGTTTGGTTTTTGTTGTCTTTGATTACTCTATTCAGAGTTCGGATGATTCCTTCAACCCGGATTGTAAGTTTTGCCAAATGGATTGTTTAGTGGAAGAGTTGTTGACAATGCCCCTTGCGTATGTCCCGCAAGTGCACATGCTTGTCTAAGTAATAAAATCCCAGATGAGTGGGGTATCATATCCACAGGGAGTAGGGAATAAAAACACTTAAATTGTTTTCTTAACTAAGTGAAAGATTAATAGTGATATGTGTGACAAGATGTGAAATAACAAAAGTAAAAGAACAAGAAAGAGAGCACAAGTAAAGGAGAAGGTAAGGCAATCGATATAAATGGGGTACCTGGATATTGTTCCGCCTAGGACAATCGTTTCAAGTGCAAGAACCCTCTATTATTCTTTCTAACTAATGCTATATGAGTCATGGAGATCCTTAAATACATGGTCCCAAATCTAAGGACAACCATGCCTAAGTCTATACATGTCCCGGAGGAGAAATTGAATAACCTCTCAACCTCGCACTCGTATAGAATTGCAATGAGTTCTAGCAATTCAAAATGATAAATCCTCTTCCTAGATGTAGACCTAACCCTTTGGTCCAGGTGAAAGGTCCCTAGCCACAATTAAGCCCTAGATGCTAAAATCACTTCAACGCTTCACTCCGTTACACCCGCAACTATCCCCAATGGAAGGTCATCTTTAAGCCCTTTCACTCTACTATGACCGCAAAGAACTTGAGAAAATGGAGGTAGAATAAATCACATTGGAGGGGAAAGGGGACGCTCTGCTACCTCTCGACTCATCCTCTCAACCCTCTCCAATCTATCTTTGTCTACCTCTCGTTGTGTGTCACTCACTCACAAAGGTTACCATCAAGAACTCTAAACCCTAGTGTCACTCTAAGGGAGTATTCATACAATCAAGCATTCAAGATTGGAACTCAAGTAAAACATTAATTAATTAAAAGCATAATAAAGAGGTTCAATGAAACGAATACATCCAAGGGTTCACAAATACCCAAATAACCACTAGGGGGTTTAGCTCTCCATGGACCTAATTTCAATCAATGAAATCAAATGTAAATGCAAAGAATCCATAGGAAACCCCATCGATAGTCGTGGCGATGGTCTTGTGGAGAGTCCTCTACTCGTCCAGGGGTACCTTTGTCCGTCCTAGGATACAGCTCGCGAGATCGGTGCCGACGAAAGCTCTCGCACTAACCTTCTTCAAAACAAAGTGCGATATCGGAGCTATAGAACCTCTCCAAATCCCTAGCCAATACCTCTCAAATCCCTAGCTACCTCTCTCACTCAAGTTGGGGAAAAGATGGAGAAAAAAATCCTGAAATCAGGGCTGAAATCGGCCTTAAATAGGGCTGGAATTGGGAATCCACACGCGCATGTGGGCGCCCCTGTGGATTTTTTGCATGGCCGTGTAGAATTTCCAAATGCCCGTGTGAATTATTTGTTTTCACCCTTCTTTGGCCGGGTGTGAGCAGTACCTGCTATAGTGTTTTGCTACAGTGTCCTGCTACAGTATTCCTTCCCCCCCCCCTCGAAACAATTCCGAATCCATGCTTTCATCGAGGTAACGTAAACTGGCATATGTTTATGTCATAGATCACTTTGCTTCTTCAATAACGGAAATGTTGGTGGAGAATTTGCATATATGCACAAGCCAGAATGTTTAAATGTGACTGTCCTTGAGCCCCTCCAAATTGTTGTGCTAACTTGAATACGATGAGGTTGGCACACATTCCCGCATTTCGAACCCAACTTATGTAATCGCGTTTGAACCTTCTCAAGATTTCCTCCAAATGGTGCATTTACGATCCAAATTAGCTTTTTTCTCTAATACTCAGCCTCACAACCCTCTCTGCATGAAAGTAACATAAATACACACATATTAGTGTTTAAACCCGATAAAAGTAATGCTCATCATAAGGAAAGAACACTTCGCATTCTTATCGCACAATCACTTATCAAACTCCCCCACACTTAAGCTTTTGCTTGTCCTCAAGCAAAAATTAAAACATTATGTGCATAGATGACGGAAATATTGGAAATTCTTGGCCTAAGGTTCACCAAAGCATACAAAGAGAGCATTCTACAAGCAAGGGAAATTTCAACAATAAATACAAAAAATCAATGCTCTAGCTAAAAACTTGAATAAAAATGGACAACAAACCCGAAATCGTGTAAGTGTGTGAACTCACTCAAAACAACCCAAAGTATACTCCTCAAAGTTCTAAGTACAAGGGACATATTTATCTATAAACAGTAACAAAATTTCAAAGATAGTACTAGCTTCACACATCCTCTAAGGTAGCCCTTTCCAAAGAGGCCGCTAAGGTGACTTTCACACTTTCGAGGTGGTAGCTCTTTCTACCGGAGTGGTAGCTTTCACTCATTCTATGAGATAGCTCTTTTTCTCATTAGGGCATAACTAGTATCCGACTTATGAGAGTAGCTTCGTACTTCATAGGCGGTAGCTCTTTCCACCCAAAAGCTCAACTAAACAATAAAACTATTTTTGTTCTTTTTTTTCTCAGAATTTATAAAAGGAATGACTATAACTAGTCCCTTTAACATCAAACTTGAGTTTGCAAAAGAGTTTAAGGAGTGTGTAGTGCAACAAGTGTCAATCGGGCAAAAATTCCAAGAAATTCAAGCAAAAAAAGATGTGTGCACGATGAAACTCCCCCCCCCCCACTTAAGTTGTACATTATCTCCAATGTACACATGCAAGCTCTCTCGTAATATATATCAATCAAGAACAAATGTGGGAGAAGCAATCAAAACAATACTCCCCTGACTCCTAGTGTTGCATTTGATGAAGCTAAATCCTTGGGAGTAATGTTCCAACGCGTTGTGAAGCTCACACGGCCAAGTGCCGAAATGCCTTGGCCATGTCCATGACAAGTTCTCAATTCCCATGTTGACAAGACCATCTACACACTTACACGAGGGGGTTCAGTGAAGCACAATAAAACAAAAACAAATCAAGTATATAAATTATAAGGCAATGAATACCACTCGAGAACACAAAATGAAAATAAACTTAAAAGGAAAGTCCTTTCTGAGTATATAAGTCCGAAATAAAATGCAGAAGTAATAAGATGAAAGAAAATAAATCAAGTGTCGGTGTCATCAGGTCTCTGCTCCACTACTGATGCTGGTGGTAGATTAAAGGGTGCCGCGGTGGAGGTGGTGATGGTGATGCTGGAGGGGCCCGAGATCTGCCAATCTATAACTGATGTAACACATCAAAACGGGCCACCATCTCAGTATACTTTGCTGACTGTATCGCCTAAATCTCGATGATCTCAAACCATAATACATTCACAGTGCTCTTGAGCCTCTCAATACAATCATAGGCTCCTGAAAGGGTACTCGGGCACCCTGAGGTCTCGGTCACCGTCGGTGCGGAATCTCCTACACCATCCCCTCCACCCTCGGTGCTCTCAGTGGTGGACGTAGCCAAAATAAAAATTCTAGACCCATATCTGTGCACTAATCCCATCATCGTGAGAGTATCGAGTCCAATTAGCGAAGGAATAACTATCTTGTCAGCATCCCAAATGGTATCCATGAGACCCATCCCCTGAGTAAGTCTAGTGATTTAGGGACCAACAAATAATACTCCCATTTTCCCAAGCTGGCCCTGGTGTCACAAAAAGTCATCCACAATGTGCCCCAGGTGAATCGGCATGGTCCGGACCATTGAATACAAATAAAGTAACCCCTGCCTGCACAGAACTCCTGTGTGGTAGCCCGGTCATTTATAGATCTGCTAAGGATGGTGAATAAATACTTGTAGCTCAGCCGGGACAAACATGTGGCTTTGGACATTCACGGTTTATACTGCCCTTATCCGCACAAAGCTTGGTAAGCATGCTGTGAGGCCAAGGTGTCAGGGAAATCTGTCGGCAAGTGTCTATACTTCTCGATACCTGTGTATGTCTCATCATAGAAGCTCATACGAACTAAAAACTCAGTGACACTGATGTTAAAATGACGCCTGAATGCTCTGAACTGTATGACATCTCTCCCATATGGCTGCCCGAACTCAAAAGATACCAGTACTTCCAGTGTCAATGTGCGAATAACTGGCTCTCGTATCGACAATGGTCTCCTCCAACTTCCCACGTCCATCAGCGTGTCAATCTCCCTAACCAACTCATCACCTCGTTGTACCATACTCAACACGCTCAGGTCCACAAATCGGGATTGTCCAAACCCAAGTCTCGATAGCCACTCGAATCGAGCCTGATTCTCGGGGTTCGAAAATTCAATATGCGCCAATTCTGGTAAAGTCTCTCGAGGCCGCTTACCTTCTTTCTTCTTCAAATGTGATACCATACCTATGATAAATGATGAAGAAAATGATCAGAGAAGGAAAACAAATTCATACTACAGAATTCCATGCAGGCTTGTGGAAATTACCCACGCCCGTGTGGATCTGTGGGGCGTTAAAACCGCACGGTTGCACATTAATTCTCACAAAATACAACTTAAAAACACTATTGAATGCTATCTAAACATGCATAAACCATTATAAAGTGAAAATTGGTGCAACTTAAGACTTTTGATCTATTAAAAACAAGAATTGGCAAAGAAGAGAGGGTAAAAAGGTTTACCGATGAAATAGGTATGAAAACTTCGAATTCGGCATGGAAATTGACTTGAAAACCCTCTAAAACAGCAATATGTGTGCCAGGAGACTGATCAAAGTCGATCTTCGAGTGTTTGAAGAGAATTCAAGAAGATTTTAAAGAAAAACTCGCATCCCTTGGAATTGTGTGCATCCACACGGGCGTGCGGAAATTACCCACACCCGTGCGCCTCGACAAGACAACTTCATAATGGCAGATGCACGCCCTTGTGCGCTCTCGGGAAAACACTCGTTATTTCTGAATGCAACTGCACAAGCGTGCGAAAAATACCCACGCCACCCACAGGGGCATCTGCACGCCCATGTGGCTTCTCTATCAGACTGAGAGATTCATCTAAGTGTTCCATATGCCCATGCGGAAATTCTACATCGGCGTGGACTGACACGTCCGTATATGTGTGTAAACCACAAGTGCACCGGGGTCGAAGTAATAATAATAGATGAGTGGGTATCGTATCCATAGAGAGTAGGGAATAAAGGAACTTCCTTATCTAATGTGGAAGATGAATAGTGATAAGTGTGACAAAATATGAAATAACAAAAATAAAAGCAACAAGATAGAGAGCATAAGTAAAGGAGAAAGTAAGAAAATCGATAAAGATGGGGTACCCCGGACATTGATCCGCCTAGGACAATCATTTCAAGTACAAGAGCCCTCTATTATACTTCCAAATTGATGCAACAATGAGTCCTGGAAATCCTTAATTACATGATCCCAAATCTAAGGTCAACCATGCCTAACTCTATACATGTCCGAGAGGAGAGATTGAATAACCTCTCAATCTCACACTCACATAGAATTCCAATGAGCTCTAGGGATTCCAAGGATAAAACCTATTCCTATGTATAGACTTAACACTTTGGTCCAGGTGGAAGATCCCTAGCCATAATTAAGCCCTAGGTGCTAAAATCACTTCAGCGCTTCACTCCGTTGCACTCGCAACTAAGCCCCAGCGGAAGGTCATCCCTTAGCCCATTCACTCTACTATGGCCGCAAAGAACTCTTGGAAAGTGGAGGTAGGATATATCATACTGGAGGGGAAAGGGGATGCTCCACTACCTCTTGACTCATCCTCTCAACCCTCTCCAATCTAGCTTTGTCTAACTCTCATGGTGTGTAACTCACTCACAAGAGTTACCAACTAGAACTCTCAACCGTAGTGTCACTCTAGGGGAGTATTCATATAATCAAGTCTCCAAGATTGGAACTCACAATAAACATCAATTAATTGCAAGCATAATAAAGTGATTTAATGAAACGAATACATCCTAGCGTTCACAAATACTCAAGTACCCACTAGGGGTTTAACTCTCCATGGAGCTAAATACAATCAATGAAATTGAATGTAAAAATAAAGCATCCATAGAAAACTCCCCCGATAGTCATGGCAATGGTCATGTGGAGAGTCCTCTACTCGTCCAAGGGTCCCTTTGTCCGGCCTAGGATACACCTCGACGGATCGGTGCTGACGAAAGCTCTCCAACTAACCTTCTTCCAAATGGCAAGCGATTTTGGAGCCGTAGAATCTCTCCAAAGCCCTAGCCAATACCTCTCATAACCCTAGCCGTCAGCCTCTCTCAAGTTGGGGAAAAGATGGAGAAAAAAATGCTGAAATCGGGGCTGAAATCGGCCTTTAAAGGGCTAGAATCAAGAATCCACACACCCATGTTGGTGGCCCTGTGGATTTTTTCACACGGGCGTGTGGAATTTTCACACATCTGTGTGGATTCTCTATTTTTCAGTTTTCTTGACCGGCTGTAAACAATGCTGCTGCGGTATTTTTGCTATAGTGTTTTCTATAATACCCTACTACAGTACTGTCCTAAAATACTCCCGAATCCATACTTTTATCGAGGTAATGAAAACGGGCACACATTTACATCGTGGATCGCCTTGCTTCTTTAATAATGGACATGTTGGTGGAGATCTTGTTTTGTATGCCAAGTCAGAATGCTTGAATGTGACTGCCCTTGTTCCCCTCCAAATAGTTGTGCTAACTCGAGTACGAGGAGGTTGGCAGATATTCCTGCATCTGGAACCCGACCTATGTCTTCGCGTTTGAACCTTAGCAAGATTTCCTCGAAATTAGTGCATTACAATCCACATTGGCTTCTTTCTTTCATAATCGGCCTCACAACCCTACGTGCATAAAAGTAATATAAATACATCCATATTAGCATTAAAACTCGAGAAAAGTAATGCTCAACACAAGGAAAGAATACTTCGTATTTTTATCGCACAAGCACTTATCAAACTTCCCCACACTTAAGCTTTTGCTTGTCCTCAAGCAAAGATTAAAACATTATATGCATAGATGAAGGAAACATTGGAAGTGCTTGGCCTTAGGTTCACTAAAGCATACAAAGAGATCATTCTACAAGTAAAGAAAATTTCAACACTAAATACAAAAAATCAATGCTCTAGTTAAAAACTTTAATAAAAAAGGACAACAAACCCGAAATCGTTTAAGTGCGTGAGCTCACTCAAAACAACCCACAGTATACTCCTCAAAGTTCTAAGCACAAGGGGCATTTTGATCTACACAAAGTAACAAAAACATTTCAAAGGTGGTAGTGGCTTTACACATCGTTTAAGGTAGCCCTTTCCAAAGCGGCCACTAAGGTGGCTTTGACACTTTCGAGGTGGTAGCTCTTTCTACCGGAGTGGTATCTTTCACCCATCCTATAAGATAGCTCTTTCTCTCATTAGGGCATAACTAGTATCCGAGTTATGAGAGTAGCTTCATACATCGTAGGTGGTAGCTCTTTCCACCCAACAAGCACAAATAAGAAATAAAACTATTTTAATCCTTTTTTTTAATTAATGAAAGAAACAACTATACTTAGTCCCTTTAACATGAAACTTGAGTTTCCAAAAGGGTTTCATGATTGAGAAGTACAACAAGTGTTAATCGGGCAAAAATTCCTAGAAATTCAAGCAAAAACTAGAGCATGAGGATATTCAATGTTAAAAATTCTCCTAAACTCACGAATACAATCATTGCAACTAAGGTGAACCGTCATTGCCTATGTGAGCATGTATATTAATCAAAACTAATATAAAAGATGTGTGCACTATGAAACTCCCCCATACTTAAGTTGTACATTGTCCCCAATGTACTCATGTAAGCTCACTCATAATGTATATCAATTAAATTCAAATGTGGGACAATCAATCAAAACAATACTCCCCTGACTCCTAGTGTTTCATTTGATGGAGCTAAGTCCTTGGGAGTGTTGTTTCAACGGGTTGTGAAGCTCACACGGCCAAGTGCCGAAGCACCTTGGCCGTGCCCATGACAAAGTTCTCAATTTCCATGATGACAAGACCATCTGCACGTATACACGAGGGGGTTCAGTGAAGCTCAATAAAAATAAAACAACTCGAGTATATAAAAGATGAAGCAATGAATACAACTCGAGACAACAAAATAAAAGATAAACTCAAAAGGGGAGTCCTTTCTGAGAATACAAGTCCAAAATATAAGTGTAAAAAGTAAAAAGAAATGAAAAACAAATCAAGTGATCGGGTGTCATGCTACGGCTCCTCTCTGGTCTTTGGTCTCTGGTGATGAAGTACATGGTGGGTCAACCGGTGCTGGAATAGGGGATGGAGGTGCTGGATATGCCGGGGGAGTTCTCGGGCGCAGGACAAATGATGAGATGATGTCTCACTCTAAAATCCGCTGTAACATGTCGAAACGTGCCATGATCTCTGTATGCTGTGTGGCCTGTGTAGCCCGAATCTTAGCGATCTCTGCTCGGGCCTCAGCAACCTCTGTCCGTATCACCCCACAACACTCTCGAGCCTCTCAAAATGATCATGGGCTCGATATGGTGAAAACATGTGTCTTGGGGTGGATCCTCTGCCATATGACGTGCCTCAGTCTCTATCAGTTCTAGCGAAGGCTCGGGGGTAGGCTTGGAAGCCTCGGCATCATCACCGACCTGCTCATGATGCCATGTAGATATCGATAAGCAGGTCAGGAAAGACACGTGGCCTTGGACACCCCCAGCTCATAGCCCTGACCACATAATGCTCTATAAGCACTCTGCGGGGTTAAAGCTCCAAGATAATCTGTCGGTAAATGAGAATACTCCTCAGTGTCTATAAATGCTTCCTCGTACAAGCCGAGCTGAACTGAGAACTGAGTGATACTCAGACTATAATGATGTCCAAGTGCTCTGAACTGAACAACGTCGAGACTATTAAATCTCACATAGGATCTGTCAAACTCAAATGACGACAAGACCTCCAATGTAAGCTCACAGATGGCTGGCTATTTAATTGACAATAACTGCCTCCAACCACCAACCAAAATGAGATCCTCGACCTCATCTGCCAATTCATCTCCCTGCTGCAAGTTTCTCAGTATACTCGTGTCCAAGAATCAAGTCTGTCCGAACTGAAGTCTCGATAGACGCTCAAACCGAGCCTGGTGCTCGAGAATAGTGAATCTCATGCTCTCGTACTCAGGAGACGACTCTCGCGGTCGTTTATCAGCTTGCTTCATTGACCTGGGTGCCATAATCTGCAAAATGAAAAAAAAATCAATCAAACAAGTTAATTAAGGAATGCTGCAGAAATCCCCATGGTCATGCGGAATTTCCACATGCCTGTGTGGATCCGCGGTCGTGAGCAACGCATGACCACACCTCAAAAATCCACAAATACACCATTACATCATTGCTAACTTTGCGCTAAATGTATACAATCATTCTAATTATAGAAAGAAAGGATTATTAACTGATTTCATCGATGTAAGTCATGAATTTGCGAAGGAACTCAAAGATAGGGCTTACCAACGAGTTGAGATGAGAGAACTTAGAATTGGCCGGAAAACGAGTTGAGATGAGAGAACTTAGAATTGGCCGGAAAACGAGTTGAGATGAGAGAACTTAGAATTGGCCGGAAAACCAAACAAAATTCTTCCAAATCGGTGATACAAGGATGGGAAACAATATAAGAGTGCTCTCAGATGAATGGAGGTTATGAGGGTAAAAAGAAACAATAATCCTTTTAAAAAAAACTTGTGCATCTTGGCATTCTATACAACCGCACAGGTGTGTTGAAATTACTCACGCTCGTGCGCCTCCACAAGAAAGCTTCACAGGGACAGTTGCACGCCCCTGTGTACTCTCGGGAAAACACTCACTGTCTATGAATGCAAATACATGGGCGTGCGGGAAATACCCATGCCCATGCGCCCGACCCACAAGGGCTGTTGCACGCCCCTATGGCTTCTCTGTCCACTAGAGAAGAATCGCTAAGTGTTTCACATGTCCGTGTTGAAATTCCGCACAGGCGTGGACATTCACAAGCCTAACTCACAGGGGCAGCCGCACGCCCCTATGTCTTCTCGGGATGGAGAGAGCTCGCCTGCAGAGATCCGCACGGGCGTGTGGAAATTACCCACGCCCGTGCGTATTTCACAAGTTTGCCTACAAGGGCGAGTCCACGCCCCTGTGTGCTCTCGGGATAGTTTACCAAGTCTCTATAGGAAATCACACGCCTGTGCGAAAATTACCCACGGGCGTGCGAGAATCACAAGGTCGTTCACAAGGGTGATTCCATGCCCCTGTGCCTTCTCTGGATGAGCTCGCAATACAAAACCACCGGCGTGTGTTAATTCCACATGCTCGTGTGTTTTCTCTGGATGCCTTAGAAAACTCTGCAAGCTCTGCAGAAAATTTTTGAACATGTTTAAACAGTTAGAGCCTGCCCTAATATGCAAATTATACCAGTGAGAAACATGATAGATAGCTCAAACGACCAAAACTTCGTCAAATTCACATGAAACCACAAGGTGAAATTACAAGTCCACAAGAAAATCACAGCAAAAGCATCTACAAATCAAGACACCAACACTCAACAATTTATTCAAGCAAATACTAAACTGCCAAATTAAGAAAACAATAAACACTTGGGTTGCCTCCCAAGAAGCGCTTGTTTAATGGAGCACCTTCTTCATAATCCCCAGGGTAGATGGTACTTCTTCCATCAAACCAAGCATCATGATTCCTTTATTGTCCACCTCTTGGTCAAACAAACCCTTGTACGATGTCTGGATTGAACATTTCCTGTATATATTCATCAACAATCTCGTAAGTAGTGTCTAGAAAATACAAAGTATCATCGAAATCAGGAGAATACCGCATGGCTTCAGCAAGGCGGTATGTGAGTTTGTCATCTCCAACTCTCAATGTTAACTCTCCGCCATCCATGTCAATCAATGCTTTGGAAGTCCGCAAGAATGACCTCCCAACTATCAAGGGTACCTCCACATCCTCATCAACGTCTAGCACCACAAAGTCTACAGGAAATATGTACTTGTCCACCTTGATGAGCACGTCTTCAATGATACCCCTCGGATGTCTCACTGTTCAATTCGCCAATTGCAAAGTCATCCGAGTGGGCCTAGGCTCTCCCAAGCCTAGCTTCTGAAAGAAGGTGTGTGTCATGACGTTGATACTGGCCCCTGAGTCCACCAATGCCATTTCTTCACCCAAATTTCCAATGTTACACAGAGTGATAAAGCTTCCCGGGTCTTTCTTCTTGTTCGGCATATTCTTTTGCAACACCGCTGAGCAAAAAGCATCTAAGATCACTGAAACACTGTCCTCCAACTTCCTCTTGTTGGTCAACAAATCTTTCAAAAGAATTTTGCATACTTAGCCATTTGAGCCAATGCCTCAACAAAAGGAATATTGATTTGGAGTTGTTTGAACAAACTCAGGAACTTCTTGTACTGTTCATCCCCTTGGTCATTCTTCAGTCTAGAGGGATAAGGGATTCTTAGCTTGAAAGGTGGGGGTGCCACCTTCTTCTCTTTGCTTGCTCCCTCACAACATCTATAACCTCGGGTGCATGTTCATTGGGCTTCTCACTCGGAAACTTACCCTCAACCTTACAACCACTTCTCAAAGTGATCACCTTCACATGCTCTCTAGGGTTGGTCTCGGGGTTACTCGGCAAGCTTCCTGTGGCCTTTTCGATTAGGACTTCACAATTTGACCTACTTGATTTTCAAGATTATGCAAAGAGTCGGTGTGGTTGCGAAGTGTAGCCTCAACTGATTGGAACCTTGTATTAGATGATTGCATAAACCTAGTTAAGGCCTTCTCCAAATCGTTCATTTGGGTCTCCAAACCTGAAACTCTGTTTTCCATGTTTGGGGCTTGTTGTTGTTGTTGAAAACCTGGTGGCCCGATGGCCTTTTGTGGACCTTGGTTGCTCCACGAGAAATTGGGATGACTCTTCCAACCCAGATTGTAGGTGTTGCTGTATGGGTTTCCTTGATTCCTTATAGCATTACCTACAAAATTGACATTCTCAGCCGAAGATGCATCACCAATAGAGATTAGGCAATCGAACGGAGCATGTCCTCCACCACACCCGGTGCAAGTAGTCATGGCCGCCACTCTTTTCAAAGTTAGGAGATCTAACTTCTTACTCAATGATTCCACTTGAGCCGCCAATGAGGTTACTGCATCAATCTCATGGAGGCCGGCCACCTTTTTCTTCTCCCTAGCATTCCATTGGTAGCTATTTAACCCCATTTCTTCAATTAGTTAACGGGCCTCACCGAGGGTCTTGCTACCTAAGGTACCTCCTGCTGCCACATCCAAGAGTCCCCTTGTACTCGGATTTAAACCATTGTAAAAGGTCTGAACAATCATCCACTCCAGGAATCCATATTGCGGGCACTTTTTCAGGAGCTCCTTAAACCTTTCCCATGTCTTAAATAGAGACTCCAATTCCAATTGTACAAAGGATGAGATCTCATTCCTAAGCTTTGCAAATTTTCCGGGAGGAAAATAATGGGCAAGAAAAGCTTATGCCATCTCCTCCCATGTGGTAATTGATGCTCTAGGGAATGAGTGTAGCCACTGCTTCGCTCTCCCTTTCAAGGAAAATGGGAAGGTTCTCAACTTGATTTCATCATCCGTTACCCCGTTTATCTTAAGAATGTCGCATCATCCGTTACCCCGTTTATCTTAAGAATGTCGCATACCTCGAGAAAGTTCTCTATATGACAGTTTGGATCCTCATCGGCCAAACCATTAAACTGTGCGGATTGCTGCAACATGTGGATGAATGCTAGCTTCAACTCGAAGTTCTGAGCTGTAATCGGGGGACGCACAATTCTCGATTGTGTCCCCAATACTGAAGGTCTGGCATAATCAGATAATGTTCGCTACTACTCATTATATTCGGCCATGTTTTCAGATTCTTCTACTTCGAAATCAGCTAGATTAGACTTTTTTTGCACAGGTTCTTTCCCTTTTATTCTAAGTGTACGTTAGAGTTCGGGATCTCCTTCAATCAATATCGAAAGGTTCCCTAAGGTCATAACCTGGAGCTGCAACAAGAGAAAGAAAACAAAATCAGAACGATGATAGAAAAGAAGATATGAAATAGAATGAATAAATAGCTAAGAAAACAAAGTGCAAAGTATTTCTAAAACCCTAAGCCCCGGCAACGGCGCCAAAAACTTGAGACGTCCGTATATGCGTGTAAACCGCAAGTGCACGGGTGTCGAAGTAATAATCCCAGATGAGTGGGTATCGTATCCACAGAGAGTTGGGAATAAAGGCACTTAAGTTGTTTCTTAACTAATGTGGAAGATGAATAGTGATAAATGTGACAAAATATGAAATAACGAAAATAAAAGCAACAAGATAGAGAGCACAAGTAAAGGAGAAAGTAAGAAAATCGATAAAGATGGGGTACCCGGACATTGATCTGGCTAGGACAATCATTTCAAGTGCAAGAACCGTCTATTATACTTCCTAATTGATACAACAATGAGTCGTGGAAATCCTTTATTACATGATCGCAAATCTAAGGTCAACCATGCCTAACTCTATACATGTCCCAGAGGAGAGATTCAATAACCTCTCAACCTCGCACTCACATAGAATTGCAATGAGCTCTAGGGATTCCAAGTGATAAACCCTATTCGTATGTATAGACCTAACCCTTTGGTTCAGGTTGAAGATCCCTAGTCACAATCAAGCCCTAGGTGCTAAAATCACTTCAGCGCTTCACTCCGTAGCACTTACAACTAAGCCCCAGCGGAAGGTCATCCCTTAGCCGATTCACTCTACTATGGCCGCAAAGAACTCTTGGAACTTGGAGGTAGGATAGATCACACCGGAGGGGAAAGGGAATGCTCCGCTACCTCTCGACTCACCCTCACGACCCTCTCCAATCTAGCTTTGTCTAACTCTCATGGTGTATCACTCACTCACAAGAGTTACCAAACAGACCTCTCAACCCTAGTGTCACTCTAGGGGGGTATTCATACAATCAAGTCTCCAATATTGGAACTCACAATAAACATCAATTAAATGAAAGCATAATAAAGAGATTCAATGAAATGAATACATCCTAGGGTTCCCAAATACCCAAGTACCCACTAGGGTTTAACTCTCCATAGAGCTAGATACAATCAATAACAAAAAATGTAAAAACAAAGCATCCATAGAAAACCCCCTCGATAGTGGTGGCGATGGACTTGTGGAGAGTCCTCTACTCATCGCAAGGGTCCCTTTGTCCAGCCTAGGATACACCTCGTCAGATCGGTGCCGACGAAAGCTCTCCCACTAACATTCTTTCAAACGGCGCTCAATGATGGAGCCGTAGAACCACTCCAAAGCCCTAGCTAATGTCTCTCAAAACCCTAGCCGATGCTCTCTCTCAAGTTGAGGAAAAGATCGAGAAAAGAATGCTTAAATCGGGGCTAAAATCAGCTTTTAAAGTGCTAGATTTGGGAATCCACACGCCCATATGGGCGACCCTGTGGATTTTTCACACGGGCATGTGGAATTTCCACACGCTTGTGTGGATTCTATGTTTTTCGATTTTCTCGGCCGGTTGTAAATAGTGCTGCTGTGGTATTTTTTTGCTACAGTGTTTTCCACAATACCCTACTACAGCACCAGTCTGAAATACTCCCGAATCCATACTTTCATCAAGATAACGCAAACGGGCACAAATTTACGTCGTGGATCGCCTTGCTTCTTTAATAATGGACATGTTGGTGGATCTTGTTCTATATGCACAAGTCAGAATGCTTGAATGTGACTGCCCTTGTGCCCTCAAAATAGTTGTGCTAACTCGAGTATGAGGAGGTTGGCACACATTCCTTCATCTGGAACCCGACCTATGTCTTCGCGCTTAAATCTTAGCAAAATTTCCTCCAAATTAGTGCATTACGACCCACATTGGCTTCTTTCTCTCATAATCGGCCTCACAACCCTATCTGCATGAAACTAACATAAATACACCGATATTAGCATTAAAACCTAAGAAAAGTAATGCTCAACACAAGGAAAGAACACTTCATATTCTTATCTCACAAGCACTTATCACTTCACTATTCTACTTCTTGTGACAACCCTTACGGGTACATGGTATGGTCGTAAGCTCTTATGGATGGTCCTTACAGTCGTAAATCTTACATATAAGGTTTTATAACTTGCTATAAATCCTCCGAGCGCAAGCATGCCCACACGGTCTTCTGGAATTAACTTACTGCCGTAAGTACGATCGTAAGCTGCACGTAAGCTACCCAATTTGCTTTATTCTTGTTCTAATGGTGATAAGAGAGCTCCAAACTCATTGTTTTTGGTCTAGAATGCTTCCTTTGACTCTCATTCATCTTTAAGCACTGCCCTAAGCCTGTATTTAGCATCGAATTTGATCACTTCCCCGCAAGTGTACGGGATCGCCAAGTAATACCTCATGCAAAGACACGAGGATCGTATTCCACGGGGCTAAGGATCTCCTATTACTCCTTCTCGAGCTATTATCTAGCCTAAGATCTTAAGTGATGGATTTACTCTACTAAATACAAATAAAACTAAACACAAGATTTGCTAGCAAATTAGAGAGAACAAGCAATAAGCAAGCAAGAGAATCAATGAACCCCCCCAAGGTTCACCAACACCCGGTGGCCTTGGGGGTCTAGTGTGTCATCATCTCATAACAAAACCATACAATCAAGCAAAATCATGAAACACAAGACATAGTAAGACACTCCCTAGATGAAATGGTGAAGGAAGAGGTGAGAATATGCCGAAATGACGCTTCCCCGCCAAAGGAATGCCGAATGACACTTCCTCTAGCAGCAGGTTCTCCTTTCCTTCAAGTCGTGATAGATCTCCCCTTTGAATGATGTTGCCTTTCTTGCCTTGAGAGCCTTTGGACCTTGGGCTTGAATGATCTTCTAGCTTTCTTGCCCTTCTTCTCCTCCCCAAAGGTCGCCCAAAATCTCCCAAATGATCTCCCAAAAAGTCGGCCAGACAAAAAGTCCTTTAATCAGCCCTAAAAGTGAGTATATATATCCCCCGAGGGCATACGGGGCCGTATAGGGGTCGTATGGGGGTCGTATAGCACTCAGAAACCCTAGATTCGCGTTCCATACGGGGTGCATACGGCCTCCATACGGCCCCCAGTATCTTTGAGGTAGTATGCAAATCTGGACAGAACACCAAATCAATCCGCTTTGCTACGAGTGCATCGGCCCCCATCTTGGGTAGTATGGGGGTAGTATGAAAATTCTATTTTTCTTCTCTTTTTTTGCCAAAAATGATATCTTCTTGTTCTCCATGGCTTCCATATGCCCTACAAAGCAAATAATAGAGCGATTAAGCGCGAAAGCGGGCATCAAACCTCACAAAAATACATGCAAAGTGCATACGATATATATGTGAAAAACACCTACATTTTAGACACTTATCAAACATCCCACACTTAGCGTTGCTTGTCCCCAAGCAAACAACTCATGAAAAAAACAAAGAGGCGAGAAGTGGCTAAATGCAATACCTCAGCTCAAGCAAATATAAGATTCCAAAAAGCAAAGGATAATGAAACATAGATGTTGAGTTATAGTCATTAAGCATAATAAAAAAATATCATGTCTCACCCCTAATATGTATGTGCGTGTAAGTGAATCCTTTATCTCATTTGCCACTGATACGGGTCTAGCTCAAGGACTTCAATCGATCTGACTCTAGATGCTAATCACTCCACATACAAAGAATACTAAGTCTTAAACTACTAAGTGCTACTTCAATGGCCAAGTAAGATCCTTCTAATTCTATAGCTTGAAACTAAATCCTTTTTTTCTTTTCAAAAACCTTTGGTAGGTACTCAAAAAGATCACTAGGGTTTTTTTATTTTTCAACTCAATATTCAACATTTTTTTCGAGTCCGACTAACGTAGGCTGCATCAAAAATCATTTTAAAAATCTTTCTAGAGGATGCACATCTTTGGTTAGGCACAAGAGCCACCCAACTACTCGATTCAGGGTCTACATAGGCGCATTCATGCTTCATTAGCGGAGGAATCTTGACATAGACTCATTTTTCTTTTTCACTTTCACTCTCACCCTAGATCACATCTTGAGTACACTACATGCCACAAAAACTCGGATTAGCTCAACAAGACTTAGAAGTTCTTAAGAAAACATTGAAGGATAGAACTTAGTGTTCTAAGGCCAAGTACTCAAAGTAGTGTGTTAAGCATACAAGAGAGTTAGAGTAGTCACATTGGCTATTCCGAGGGCATCGACAAAAAAATTCGAGTGCACAAGACAATACTATGGGGTGAAAGCGAGATTCAATAAAAGCATAAAAAAACAAGTAACTCACATCCATCATTAGTCAAGCTAAAAAGAATCTTACAAGAATGAATAAAAGCCATCATTGGTAACACTAGCATGTAAACAATGTTCCTAAAACATGAAATGCACCCATCCCCACACTTAGTGTTGTACATTGCCCTCAATGTACACTAATCATGAAAAAAACATGTAAGAAGGAGCCAATGCAAAATAATAATAGAGGAGGGTGAAAAAAACAAAAACTTCCCGGTTTATCTTGTGTTACGTCGTGAGGTGGGACTAGACAAAAAGGTGTGGTGAGCAATACACGTCTTGTCCGACCTCCATTAAAAACTAGGAAAAGCTCACCAAATTCCCTCAATGCCTACTGAGAGCAAAAGGGGGCATCATCATTCCATAAAGATTTTTAAAAAAATATAAGCACAAAGGGAAAAAAACTAGGGAGTAGTCAACAAAAACACAAAGATGAAAAATAACATAGAGTTCGACAACACAAGTCGGTGAGGGTAGAACCATGCCAACTCAACAAAAATACAACAAAAAAATACAAAAACAAAAGCAAACTAAAAGTAAATGCTAGGTGTCCATGCTCATCCTTGTCCTTAGAATTAAGTCTCTCATAACAAAAATAACATCTTGTTCCATGTGGTCACCCGTGTGGTGTAAATATCACTCCATGGTTTCTTGTTAATTTCTTCATCCCCAAAAATTCCTACAAACCATGAAAAAAACTCAATCAAGCATAGAGGAATCCAATATGATTCAAAATGTAGTGTAAGAGATGAAGAAACAATGAAAAATTATGATGTATAGTGTCCATACGGCCGTATGGGGGGCCGTATGAGTTCTTGTTCATTTCGACAGAACCTCCCCAAAAAAACATGAAAATCGAAAATTTTTTTACATAAATTCAAGGGAGACTTCATCCATAACAATCACACCATCCAAACCAAGCAAAATGCTAAATAAACTCCACATAAAAAGCTCCAAGAATGCCCAAGAAATTAATAAAGATAAAAACTAGGGCATAGAAAAAAAGCATACCGGCGTAAATCTTGAGAAAAACAAGCTTTAAACTCGAGGAAAACTACTAGATCGACGTCTCAAATGGATGAGGAGAAGATTTAGGAAGAAAAAAATGAGGAGATTTGGCCAAGAAATGAGTGAGAAAAGAAGAGAAAAAAAGTCGGTGGAGAAAAGAGAAAAGAAGAGAATGGAAGAAGAGAAGAGAGAAGAGATGAGGGTTAAATGGGCAAGAACCGGGCCATACAGCCCCCATACAGCCCGTATGGGGGCCGTATGACCTGAAAAAACTCTCGGGCATTCGGATGGCATCCCGAGACGGCCCGGTATGGGAGGGCCGTATGGGGGGGCCATCCGAGATGACCTGAGCCTCGGGAGTGCTACGTGTTCATCTCGGGGCGACCTCCATCCGAGTCTAGTAAGGTCGTATACCCATTAGAATCAATTAAAAACTTGAAAAATCTGCCTCCAAATGATGTAAAAATGATATAGCAAGCTCAAAGACTCCTCCAAAAATGAGTGAAATTGAATAAAAATGAGCGATCTAGTGCATGAATTAACACCTAAATATGAGTTTCTCAAGAAGTTGCACAAACATACCACAATTTAAAAGCGATGAGAACAATGTGCCAAGTGTGTAAGCATGAACTTATTCAAAAGTAAAACAAGACTAAGAAACACGAAAATTTGAAATGAACTAGGAACTAAAAATACGGAAAAAAATGCAAAGCAAACACCACAGAACACTTGGGTTTGCCTCCCAAGAAGCGCTTGTTTAACGTCCACGAGCCTGGCGTACCTTGTTCCTTACCTCATGGGGGGTTCAAACAATTTGAAGCCACCCCGGTTTCCCTTGTAGTGTTGCTTTGGAGTAAAGTTTCAATCGTTGCCC
>NC_052479.1:18508994-18547779 GCF_009730915.1 Dioscorea cayenensis subsp. rotundata | reverse complement strand
GGGCCAAGGATCTCCTATTACTCCTTCTCGAGCTATTATCTAGCCTAAGATCTTAAGTGATGGATTTTACTCTACTAAATACAAATAAAAACTAAACACAAGATTTGCTAGCAAATTAGAGAGAACAAGCAATAAGCAAGCAAGAGAATCAATGAAGTGCAAAGGCCTATGGATGTGGATCCCCTTGAGGGGTTATCATGCAACATGGATGATGATTTAAAGATGCAAGGGTAAATTGGACCATGAGATTCCAAGATTAGAACAACCCCAATTTCTCGGCGATTGAACCCTAATCCCATACGTAACATAGATAGGAATTTCTTCCAAATCTACATTCCTACGATTGCATTAAGTACAAGGAAATCTCGCTTAGGAATAAACCTACTCTTCTTCGGATTAAACCTACATGGAGGGCTACCAAACACCCAATTTCTCGCGTGATGATACAAGTATCCCCTTCTAATCCATTCATGACCTAATACATGCGAGCAAGTCACATCTACATGCATCATTCATAAAAAGAGCTACGGATTTCTCCTTGGTGTAACACTTAGCATGAAAAACAATGGATTAGATCTCAAAACATACCCAAGCATAGAATTAACAAGTAATCATCCAAAAATACATGATAAAACCCCCAAGGTTCACCAACACCCGTGGCCTTGGGGGGTCTAGTGTGTCATCATCTCATAACAAAGCATACAATCAAGCAAAACATGAAACAAAGACATAGTATGACACTCCCTAGATGAAATGGTGAAGGATGAGGCGAGAATATGCCGAATGAC
This sequence comes from Dioscorea cayenensis subsp. rotundata, assembly GCF_009730915.1. Classification (NCBI taxonomy): domain Eukaryota; kingdom Viridiplantae; phylum Streptophyta; class Magnoliopsida; order Dioscoreales; family Dioscoreaceae; genus Dioscorea; species Dioscorea cayenensis. The sequence continues at coordinate 18,546,991 of NC_052479.1, read as the reverse complement.
GCCTCCCCGCCAAAGGAATGCCGAATGACGCTCCTCTAGCCGCGGTTCTCCTTCCTTCAAGTCGTGATCGATCTCCCTTTGAATGATGTTGCCTTCTTGCCTTGAGAGCCTTGGACCTTGGGCTTGAATGATCTTCTAGCTTTCTGCCCTTCTTCTCCTCCCCAAGGTCGCCCAAAATCTCCCAAATGATCTCCCAAAAAGTCGGCCAGCAAAAAGTCCTTTTAATCAGCCCTAAAAGTGAGTATATATACCCCCGAGGCATACGGGCCGATAGGGGTCGATGGGGGTCGATAGCACCTCGAAACCCTAGATTCTGCTCCATACGGGGTGCATACGGCCTCCATACGGCCCCCGTGATACTCGGGTAGTATGGAAATCGATGTAACACCAAATCAATCCGTCACATAGCAGATACTGCCCCCATACATCGGGTAGTATGGGGGTAGTATGAAATTCCTGCTTTTCTCTTTTTGCCAAAATGATATCTTCTTGTTCTCCATGGCTTCCATATGCCCCTACAAAGCAAATAATAGACGATTAAGCTGAAACGGGCATCAAACCTCACAAAAATACATGCAAAGTGCATACGATATATATATGAAAAACACCTACATTTAGACACTTATCAAACATCCCTCATTACTTAAGCGTTGCTTTGTCCCCAAGCAAACAACTCATGAAAAACAAAGAGACTCGAGAAGTGGCTAAATGCAATACCTCCGCTCAAGCAAATATAAGATTCCAAAAAGCAAAGGATAATGAAACATAGATGTTGAGTTATAGTCATTAAGCATAATAAAAATATCCCTGTCTCACCCCTAATATGTATGTGCGTGTAAGTGAATCCTTTATCTCATTTGCCCCGATCCGGGTCTAGCTCAAGGACTTCAATCAAGACAGACTCTAGATGCTAATCACTCCACATACAAAGAATACTAAGTCTTAAACTACTAAGTGCTACTCAATGGCCAAGTAAGATCCTTCTAATTCTATAGCTTGAAACTAAATCCTTTTTTTCTTTTTCAAAACCTTTGGTAGGTACTCAAAAAGATTACTAGGTTTTTTTATTTTCAACTCAATATTCAACATTTTTTTTTCCGAGTCCGACTAACGTAGACTGCATCAAAATCATTTTAAAATCTTTCTAGAGGATGCACATGCTGGTTAGGCACAAGAGCCACCCAACTACTCGATTACAGTCTACATAGACGCATTCATGCTTCATTAGCAGAGGAATACTCGACATAGACTCATTCACTTTCACTCTCACCCTAGATCACATCTTCGTGAGTACACTACATGCCACAAAAACCTCGGATTAGCTCAACAAGACTTAGAAGTTCTTAAGAAAAACATTGAAGGATAGAACTTAGTGTTCTAAGGCCAAGTACTCAAAGTAGTGTGTTAAGCATACAAGAGAGTTAGAGTAGTCACATTGGCTATTCCTGTGGCATCGACAAAAAAATTCAAAGGCACAAGACAATACTATGGGGTGAAACAGATTCAATAAAGCATAAAAAAACAAGTAACTCACATCCATCATTAGTCCAAGCTAAAAAGAATCTTACAAGAATGAATAAAAGCCATCATTGGTAACACTAGCATGTAAACAATGTTCCTAAAACATGAAAATGCACCCATCCCCACACTTAGTGTTGTACATTGCCCTCAATGTACACTAATCATGAAAAAAACATGCAAGAAGGGCCAATGCAAATAATAATAGAGGAGGGTGAAAAACAGAAACTTCCCCGGTTTATCTTGTGTTCGCCGTGAGGTGCGACTCGACAAAAAGGTGTGGTGAGCAATACACGCCTTGTCCGACCTCCATTAAAAACTAGGAAAGCTCACCAAATTCCCTCAATGCCTCGCGAGGCAAAAAGGGGACATCATCATTCCACAAAAAAATTCACAAATACAAACACAAGGGAGAGACTAGGGAAAAAGTCAACAAAATACATAGATGAAAAACAAAATAAAAGTTCAACACCAAAGAGTTGGGAGGAAGAGATCCATGCCAACTCAACAAAAACACAAAACATAAAACATAACAAAAATAAAGTAAAGTAGATAAAAAGTGTCCATGCTCAAACGAGCCGCTACTCATCACAATCCGGTGCCGGTGGTGGTGGCATGGTGGCGTATGAGTATGCGAGGCGTAACCATAGTATGAGGTAATGAAACGGTGAAAAATCGCCTCGAGTCGACGCCGCCCCTCAAGGACCCGTGAAGCTGGTCACGGATCTCGCGCCGCCTCCCGACGCACGCCCTCGAATCTCTCCTCAATCCCCCCGCCTCATGTCGAAGTCGTAATGAAGTAGTACCGGGGTAGGAACAAAGCGCCTCGGCTCGACTCGGTGCTCGCTCGGCCGCTGACCGGACTCACCAGTGGCTTGGTGCCGTGGGGGCCTCGCCTCATGCGCCAAGAACCACCAAGCCAATCGCCTGTATGTGTGCCTTCCCGAGGGGTGCCGCATCTCCTACAATAGTCATACCTCGCCTCGCTCAAACAAACCCATGCCACGGATCAATCTGGGTCACATAGGGCCCAATAAAGATAGCTCCCAATCGAGTATACGAGCCCTCGGTGAAGGAATGCATCAGCGACAAGGTAGCTAAGGTGAGTAGGGCGCCTCTCAAAGATGCCATACATCGTAAAGATATCGGATTGGGTGACCACCCCTTGCTATCGGGTCCGGCCCCCAAAGAGAACGGGCAATCAAGGCATGAATGAATCTATGTGCCGGGTCGATCATGCGTGAGGCCTTTCGGGTCGTATCTTCACCCGCCAAAGTCGCCCAATAGTTGCTCCTACCCACCTCACTCGGGAAATCAAGCTTAAGACGTTTGCCGGGCATGGATTTGATAAAATCATCATCATATATCCCCAAGTACTTGGCAAAGTCCAAATGATGCATAGTGCGCTTCCTTCCAAAAGCTTGAAAACGGATGGTGACAATCTTCTTATTCCGCACGGATTCTCCATCTTGTCGCGCCTCAAATGTACTCAAGACCTCCAAGGTTAATTGACGGAAGGTTGGCTCGTTAATGGCAAAGAGTTTATCCCAACAATTGTGTGAGAGCCAATCCCGCACTTGACTTGTAAAACCCAAGGTTGTCCACAAGTTCCCAATCAAGATAGCACAAAGTCCCGAATGGTTTTGTCTTCAATCTATCATATCTCTCTCGATGGTGGGACAATTTGAAGACGGGTTCATCGGGTGTAGAGGATGGTTCGGTAGTTCTTGGGCGCTTGGAGGCGAGCCTTTTAGTGTTAGGCATCCCTACAATGAAGAAAAACTTTGATCAAGCTCAAAGGGATACAAGATAACTCAAAATAACATGGTAGAGATAGAGGAGACTAATGAAAAATTGGGTTTTTGGGACCATACGGCCGTATGGGGGCCGTATGGTCACTATTCACACGGCAAGAGTCTCCCCTATAATCATGGAATCGAAAAAAATTTGTACATAAATTTGAATGAAAAATTCATTCACAACATTCACATCATCCAAAACCAAGCAAATTGCTAAAGAAATTCCATGCAAAAGTCTCAAGAATGCCCAAAAAATGGAAAGAATAAAAACTAGGGCATTGAAAAAAAGCATACCGACGAAACCTTGAGAAAAACAAGCTTTTAAACTCGGGGAAGATCACTAGATCGAAAGTCTCCAATGGATTGGGAAGAAGTTTTTTTGGAAGAAAAATGAAGAGATTCGGCCAAGAATCGAGAGAGAAAAGGAGAGAAAATTTCGGTGGAGTTGAAGAGAAATGAGAGGTGGAAGAGAGAGAGAGAGAATGAGAGGCCTTAAAGGGGGAAGCCCCGCCACCATACGGCCCCCATACTGGGCCGTATGGGGGCCGTCTGAGTGAGCAACTACCCTCGGCCGAGACACCCAGCCGACTTGACGGGCTCCCTCATACGGGGTCAGATGGGGGCCGCCTAAGTGAGCACAGAGCCATCCGGATCGGCCTCGTGGTCAGCCTAGACGGCCTCCATACTACCCAGTATGGCCGTAAACCTTTAAAGGCCAATCAAAACCATGAAAACCTGCCTCAAATGATGTAAAAATGAAAAAGAAAGCTTGACGACTTCTCCCAAAAACGACTAAAATGAATAAAATGACGATCTAGCACATAAATTAACACCTACACATGTGTGTCTCAAGAGGTTGCACAAATATACCACAATAAAAAAATGATGAGAGCAATGTGCCAAGTGTATGAGCATGAACTTATTCAAAAAGCAAACAAGTCTAAGAAATACGAAAAATTGAAAATGAACTAAGAACTAAAAAAATACGGAAAAAATGCAAACAAATGCTCCCTCGAATGCTTGGGTTGCCTCCCAAGAAGCGCTTTTGTTTAACGTCACGAGCCCCGACGTACCTTTGTTCCTTACCTCATGGGGGTTCAAACAATTTGAAGCCACCCCGGTTTCCTTTGTAGTGTTGCTTCTTCCCGGTAGATTGAATGACAACATTGAAAAATACCTCGAATTGTTCATGAGTGGAGAGGGGTGAAAAAATTTACCTTTCCTCCATGAGATGTGGGAGGATGAAGCTTGTTACCTTTCTTTTTTTCTCCCATGGATCTCCCTCCACATTTTCTTCATAAATGATTCTTTTTTTTCTTTTTCTTTAGCATTAGTACAGGATACCCTCTCTTTTGGTGGCTTCAAATTGTGAATTGGAGGATGACGATGAGGTTCTTCTTCTTCTTCGCTCTCCAACTCCCCCAAATATTCATCCAAAGGATTTAAAGAGAGCACCTCCTCGCACACAATCGAAATCAACCTATCGGGCTTTCATCAACGAAATAAAGTGTGTCATCATGATCTAAAGAATGTTTCATGGCAGCTGGCAAAGTGTACACCACTTCCTCTTCTCCCGACTCTTAACGCCAACTTCCCTCCTTTCAAGTCAATTAAGGCACCCGAGGTGCCGAGGAATGGTCGGCCAAGAATTAGTGGTATCTCCACATCTTCATCTATGTCCATGATGACAAAGTCCACCTGAAAAAAACAAATTTATCCACTCGCGACAATCACATCTTCGACAATCCCACGAGGTTTTCTTGTTGATCGATCCGCCAACTCGTAAAGTCATCCTCGTGGGCCTTAATTCATCCAAGCCAAGTTTCAAATACATGGTGTAGGGCATGACGTTTATGCTAGCCCCCGAGTCCGCTAGAGCATTCTCTTGGACTCCACCTTCAAGCATGCATGGAATAATGAAACTACCCGGATCTTTCAACTTTTGTGGGAGCTTCTTTTCTAGAATAGCCGAGCAATTCCCCGTAAGTGCAATCGTGCCTTCTTCTTCCAACTTTCTCTTATTTGTGAGGAGCTCCTTTAGAAACTTGGCATATTTCGGCATTTGAGTCAACGCTTCAACTATCGGGATGTTCAAATGAAGTTGTTTGAAGATGTTGATGAATTTTCTGAAGTGAACATCCTCCTTGTCATGCTTCAATCTTGTTGGATAGGGGATCGGAGGCTTGTACTCGGATGATTTTTGGTGGTCCTTGTTGTTGGAACTTGTCATTTATGCCCGATTTTTTTGTCTTCACTGCTTTTCTTTCAACTAGCTTGGGGTCTTCCCCGGAGGCTACCCCCACTTTTTCCCGACACTTGGGTCAACTCTCGACCCTTGTCTCCACTTGCCTCCCGCTCTAAGAGCAATGGCCTTTAAGTGCTCTCTTGATTTGTCTTCCGTGTTGCTTGGAAGACAACCCTAGAGGACGCTCTGAATGTGCCTTCGTGAGCTCCCCCACTCGATGCTCAAGAGATTTCACAGAAGCTTGGAGGTTTCTTAAAACAGATCCTATTTCACTGAACTGCTCGGCGTGCTGAGTGAGTTGAGCATTCACCTTGCCAAATTGTGCATCCATGCTACTAGTTAGATTATTGAACCTGTCATTGGTACTGAGCATGAACTTGGCAAGGATCTCTTCAGTGGAAAACTTCTTCTCAACGGCCGGTTGTTGAAATTGAGATCCTTGAGGTGGTGCACCTCTTTGTTGTTGTTGGCCTTGGTTCCATGAAAAATTTGGGTGGTTCTTCCAACCCGGATTGTAAGTTGAACTATATGGGTTCCCTTGATTGCGTTGCCCCCCAATGTAGTCCACATTCTCAACGGATGCAACAGACGAGCTAGCAATCGGACATTGGGCTGCACCGTGCCCACCACCGCAAGTACTACAACTTAGCACCGATTCGGGCCTTGAACTACTGCCCATAAGAAGATCAATCTTTCGAGTCAACACGTCAACCTTTGCGGCTAAGGCATTATCACTACTTACTTCATAAAGCCCAGCAGTCTTTTGTGAAGATCCCCTTGAGGCCCAATGTGATTCATTGCTTGCCATTGACTCAAGTAATTGCTCGGCCTCATCGGGGTACTTGTTGCTAAGGGAACCGCCCGCCGTGGCATCAATGAGTTGGCGAGTAGCATAATTTAGCCCATTGTAAATGATTTGTACTCGCATCCATGAAGCAAAACCATGGTGGGGGCACCTTCTAAGGAGATCCTTGAATCTCTCATAAGCTTCAAACAATGTTTCGGACTCCCCTTGTTTAAAGGCTGAAATTTCTTGCCTCAACTTCGCCGCTTTGCTTGGCGGAAAATATCTTCCAAGGAACTTCTCCACCATGTCCTTCCATGTTTTAATAGATCCCGGAGACAATGAGGTAAGCCAACGATAAGCTCCATCTCTCAAACTGAATGGAAATAGTCTCAAACGGATAGCATCGTCCGACACCCCATTGATCTTGAATGTAGAGCAAATTTGGAGGAACCGGGAAAGGTGGTCATGCACATCCTCATGGGCAAGACCATTGAATTGGACTGAATTTTGGATCATGCCGATTGTACTTGCTTTAATTTCAAAGTTGTTGGATGCCACTGACGGTGCTTGAACACTGAACTCATCACCCGTGAATTGGGGTCTCTCATATTCGGATAAAGTACGCTGTTCTTCGGCCATGATTGTAGACACTCTATCCTCAATTTCGATGTTCTGTGTACCCGACCCTTCACCAACTTCTCTCAATCTCCGACGCAAAGTTCTTTCAATTTCACTATCCGGTGTAATCAAAGGCGACTGGATTCGACCGTGTCATGCACAAGACCTTGCACAACCAAGAAAAAAATGATAGAGAGTTAAGATCAAGGGAAAAAGAAAAACAACAAATGAGTAAAGAATGAAATGGCTAGAGTAATAATCTAAAAAGTTTCCTAGAATTCCTTAATGGTCCCCGCAACGGCGCCTAAAAAAACTTGATCGCTTCACCCGCAAAGTGTACGGGATCGCTAGTAATACCTCGCAAAGACACGAGGATCGTATTCCACGGGGCTAAGGATCTCCTATTACTCCTTCTCTAGCTATTATCTAGCCTAAGATCTTAAGTGATGGATTTTACTCTACTAAATACAAATAAAACTAAACACAAGATTTGCTAGCAAATTAGAGAGAACAAGCAATAAGCAAGCAAGAGAATCAATGAAGTGCAAAGGCCTATGGATGTGGATCCCCTTGAGGGGTTATCATGCAACATGGATGATGATTTAAAAGATGCAAGGGTAAATTGGACCATGAGATTCCAAGATTAGAACAACCCCAATTTCTCGGCGATTGAACCCTAATCCCATACGAACATAGATAGGAATTTCTTCCAAATCTACATTCCTACGATTGCATTAAGTACAAGGAAATCTCGCTTAGGAATAAACCTACTCTTCTTCGGATTAAACCTACATGGAGGGCTACCAAACACCCGATTTCTCGCGTGATGATACAAGTATCCCCTTCTAATCCATTCATGACCCTAATACATGCGAGCAAGTCACATCTACATGCATCATTCATAAAAAGAGCTACGGATTTCTCCTTGGTGTAACACTTAGCATGAAAAACAATGGATTAGATCTCAAAACATACCCAAGCATAGAATTAACAAGTAATCATCCAAAATACATGATAAAACCCCCAAGGTTCACCAACACCCGGTGGCCCTTGGGGGTCTAGTGTGTCATCATCTCATAACAAAGCATACAATCAAGCAAAAAAACATGAAACAAAGACATAGTATGACACTCCCTAGATGAAATGGTGAAGGATGAGGCGAGAATATGCCGAATGACGCTTCCCCCGCCAAAGGAATGCCGAATGACGCTTCCTCCAGCCACGGTTCTCCTTCCTTCAAGTCGTGATCGATCTCCCCTTTGAATGATGTTGCCTTCTTGCCTTGAGAGCCTTGGACCTTGGGCTTGAATGATATTCTAGCTTTCTTTCCCTTCTTCTCCTCCCCAAGGTCGCCCAAAATCTCCCAAATGTTCTCCCAAAAGTTGGCCAGCAAAAAAAGTCCTTTAATCAGCCCTAAAAGTGAGTATATATACCACCCGAGGCATACAGGCCGTATAGGGGTCGTATAGGGGGTCGATAGCACTCGAAACCCTAGATTCGCTCCATACGGGTGCATACGGCCTCCATACGGCCCCCGTATACTGGGTAGTATGGAAATCGGACGTAACACCAAATCAATCCATCGCTACAGTAGATACGGCCCCCATACTCGGGTAGTATGGGGGTAGTATGAAATTCTGCTTTTCTTCTTTTTTGACAAAATGATATCTTCTTGTTCTCCATGGCTTCCATATGCCCTACAAAGCAAATAATAGACGATTAAGCTGAAACAGTATAAAATCTCACAAATTACATGCAAAGTGCATACGATATATATATGAAAACACCTACATTTAGACACTTATCAGATTCCAAGTGATAAATCCTCTTCCTATATGTAGACCTAACCTCTTGGTCCAGGCGGAAGGTCCCTATCCACAATTAAGCCCTAGATGCTAAAATCACTTTAACGCTTCACTCCATTGTACTCACAACTAAGGCCTAGCGAAAGGTCATCCCTTAGCCCATTCACTCTACTATAACCGTAAAGAACTCAAGGAATTGGTGGTAGAATACATCACACCGGAGGGGAAAGGGGACACTTCGCTACCTCTCGACTCACCCTCTCAACCCTCTCCAATCTAGCTTTCTCTAAATCTCATGGTGTGTCACTCACTCACAAGGGTTACCAACAAGAACTCTCAACCCTAGTGTCACTCTAAGGGAGTATTCATACAATTAATACATTCAAGATTGGAACTCAATATAAACATCAATTAATGAAAGCTTAATAACAAGGTTCAATGAAACGAATACATCATAGGGTTCACAATCCAAGTACCTACTAGGGGGTTTAGCTCTCCATGGAGCTAATTACAATCAATAAAATCGAATGTAAAAACAATAAATCCATAGAAAACTCCCTCGATAGTCATGACGATAGTCTCGTGGAGAGTCCTCTACTCGTCTCAAGGTCCCATTATCCGGCCTAGAATACACCTCTCCGGATCGGTGCCGATGAAAGCTCTCCCACTAACCTTCTTCCAATTAGAGTGCGATGTCAGAGCTATAGAACCTCTCCCAATCCCTAGCCAATACCTCTCAAAACTCTAGTCGTAGCCCTCTCTAAAGTTGGAAAAAAGATGGAGAAAAGAATGCTGAAATCGGGGCTAAAATCGGCCTTTAAAGATCTAGAATCAGGAATCCACATGCCCCTGTGGATATTCCACACGGGCTTGTTTAATTAACACACGGGTGTGTCAAATTTCCACACGCCATTGTGGCTTCTTAGGCCAACTCCTTCTTCGGCCGGCTGTGAACAGTATCTGCTACAGTATTTTGCAACGATGTCCTCCTACAGTACCGGTCCGAGACACTCCCGAAACCATGCTTTCATCGAGGTAACATAAACGGGCAAATGTTTACGTCGTAGATCGCTTTGATTCTTCAATGAATGGCCACGTTGGTGGAGATCTTGTTACAAATGCACAAGCTGGAATACTTAGAATGTGACTGCCTTTGTGACCCTCTAAATCATTGTGTTAACTTGAATACAAGAAGATTGGTACATATTCTAGCATCTTGAACCCGACTTATGTCTTCGTGTTTGAACCATCTCAAGATTTCCTCCAAATGTTGCACTCATGATATACATTGGCTTTTTTCTCTAAGATTCAGCTTCAAAACCCCATATGCATGAAAGTAACATAAATACACACATATTAGTGTCAAAACCCGATAAAAGTAATGCTCATCATAAGGAAAGAACACTTCGCATTGTTATCACGCAAGCACTTATCAGAGATGCATCCTCACCCTTTATTAGGAGACCGAGGACCCCTCAAGCATCACCACCACTATTTCCACCGGCGCCATTCGATTTAGCACCCACAGCACTAGCAGAGCCGACAGCAGACGACACCGACACTTGACTTCATTTTTTGTTTCTTTACTTTCGCATGTTAATTTAGACTTGTATACTCAGAAAGGACTTTCCTTCTTAGTTCATTTTTATTTTGTTGTCTCAATTTGTATTCATTGCCTTATCTTTTATATATACTCGAGATGTTTTTGTTTTATTAAGCTTTATTGAACCCCCTCGTGTATGCGTGCAGATGGTCTTGTCAATATGGGAATTGAGAACTTGTCATGGACACGGCCAATGTGGGCCGTGTGTGCATCACAACCTCTTGGAACTTTACCTCCAAGGATTTATCTCCATCAAACGCAACACTCAGAGTCAGGGGAGTATTATTTCAATTGCCACTCTCACATCTATACTTGATTGCTTTATTTTCTATTGTGCTTGCATGGTACATTGGGGACAATGTAAAACTTATGTGTGTTGGTGGGGGGGGGGATTTTCATAGTGCACATATCTTTTATATTAGTTTGATTGATATATGATAAGTGCTTGAGTAGACATATTTTTATATATGTTTTACATGCATTGAGCATCATTTTTACTGTGGTTTATGTCTCATATTGTGTATTTGGTGTTCTTTTTATGCATATACGTTGTAGAATGCTTTAAAGAGTAAAAAAAGGAAGCAAAGATAGGCTATAAAAGACACAATGTTGGGAGTTCTTGTTCAATTCAAGGATCAAGACACGAGAGCGGTTCATAAGCGTGGAGATGTGTGCCAACTTCTAAGAAGATTCAAGTCAATTCACTATTTGGAAGGGCACAAAGGCAGCCACATCTTCATATTCCTTCTCTTTGTGAAGATTGCAAGACCTCTCAAAGATACGTCGATGAAGAAAAAGTTTTATAGCCTACCACATGGGACGTGTGCCCGGACATGTGGCCTTAAGAGAAGAGTGTTCGGATCGCGTTTTTGTGAAAAAGTATTGTAGCAATTTCACTGTAGCATTCTTGTATCAAAATTCACTGCATTCGCAGCGCCGCGTGGAAATTCTGCGACCCACTCGGGCGCGTGGAAAAATCCACGCAGGCGGCGTGAGGGGCACGTGACGAGCGCGATCTAAGGCCTATAAATAGCCGTTTTTGCCCTATTCTTTCTCATCTTTTTGTGCGGCTCTTGAGGGGTGAGGCGGCTAGGGGTTTGGAGAGGAGGTCTTTGCGGCTTTGGAGCGCTTCGTCACCAACTTTGATCGATTCCTCCTCCGTCATAGCATCAAGGAAGCCACGGTGAACCTAGCTCGGAGTGGGTCCTTCAAGGCGTCGAAGCTCTCCATCAAGGCCATCGGTTCATATATAAGAGGGTTTATTTCTATGGTTTTAATGTACTTTCATTCATTGATGGTGTGTTTTTGTATGTTGCTCCATGAAGGGCTAAAAACCCTAGAGGGTATTTGGGCTTGTGAACCCTAGGATTCTCATCTTTTGTGGATTTGCTTTGTGTTTCTATTTAATCCGAGTTTGATTAAGTTTCATTCTTGATTGTTTAATGCTTGCTTGCCTTATTGATCTTATGGTTATTTGGTTTGCATGATTTGTTGCCTTGGTGGGAGAGAGATCTCCATTAGGGTTAGAACCTCAAGATTGAAAGAGGGTTGAGAGGGTGAGTCATGAGATAGTGAAGTGTCCCCTTTCCCCTCCGATTGGTGTATTCTATCTCCATTCCCTAAGCTCTATGCAACCATATTTGGTGGGAGGCGTGAGATTGCTGGATTTCTCCACGGGACCTTGTAGGGGGTTAGGATCCTTCGCCGGGAATTAGGGTTGGATCAATCTTTAGGAATTGGATACACAATTTGGAATCCCTAGAGTGCTTTTGCAGTCATATGTGGTGTGAGGTGTTGAGATTGATTGATTTCTCCACCGGGACCTCGTAGGGGGACTAGTATCGGTGATCTAGAGATAGACCCGATTATGTTTGGATTTCCACGACTTAACTTACTCATCATAGAAACACTTTGCTTATTCGGTACCTAATACCTGAATCCTAGGGGGAGCATTGCCCGAATACCCTACTTTTACTGATTGAGATTCTCCTTCCATTTTACCCTTGCATATTCATCTCCGGTGTTTATCTCTTCGTACATTAGATCACCACACTATCCCATTATCATTAGGCTAGATAGCAGAGAAGAAGTTACTACTAGTAGCCCTGTTCCCTGTGGATTCGACTACCCAACTCACCGGGTATTTATTACTTCGACACCCGTGCACTTGCGGTACACACACGCATATTCGGACGTGTCAATATACATGCTCATATAGCCAATGGTGGTTCACCTTAGTTGCAATGATTGTATTCTTGCGTTTAGGAGAGTTTTTAACATTGAATGTTCTCATGCTCTAGTTTTTACTTGAATTCCTAGGAATTTTTGCCCGATTCACACTTGTTGCACTACTAACCTTTAAAATCATTTGAAAACTCAAGTTTGACGATAAAGGGACTAGTTATAGTTGTTTCTTTTGTTAATTTTAAAAAAAAGTTTCATTCTTTAGTTGTGCTTATTGGATGGTAAGATCTACCACCTATGAAGTATGAAGCTACTCTCATAAGTCGGATACTAGTTATGTCCTAATAAGAAAAAGAGCTATCTCATGGGATGAGTGAAAGCTACCACCCCTTAGAAAGAGCTACCACCTCGAAAGTGTGAAAGCCACCTTACCGACCGCTTTGGAAAGGGCTACCTTAAAGGATGATAAGTGCTTGTGTGATAAGAACACGAAGCGTTATTTCCTTATGATGAGCATTACTTTTATCGGGTTTTAACGCTAATATTTGTGTATTTATGTTACTTTCATACAGATAGGGTTGTGAGGCTGAATATTAGAGAAAGAAGCCAATGTGGATCAGAAATGCACCATTTGGAGGAAATCTTGAGAAGGTTCAAACGTGAAGACATAAGTCAGATTCGAAATGCAGGAATGTATGCCAACCTCCACGTATTCAAGTTAACACAACGATTTAGAGAGGCACAAGAGCAATCACATTCAAGCATTTTTGACTTTTACATGTATAGCAAGATCTCCACCAACATGTCCATTATTGAAGAAGCAAAGCAATCTACGATGTAAACGTCTGCCTGTTTACATTACCTCGATGAAAGCATGGATTCGGGAGTATTTCAGACCAGTATTTTTGCAGGGCACTACAGCAAACATTGTAGCATAACACTGCAACAGATACTGTTCACAGCCGGCCAAAGAAGGATAAAACCAGAGAATCCACACGGACATGTGGAAATTACACACGCCCGTGCGAAAAATCTGCAGGGACGCCCACATGGGCGTGTGGATTCCCGATTCTGGCCATATTTATGGCCAATTTCAGGCCTGATTTCAGGACTCTTTTCTCCATCTTTTCCCCAACTTGAGAGGGGGTGGCGGCTAGGGTTTTGAGAGGTATTTGCTAGGGATTGGGAAAGGTTCTATGGCTCCGACATCGCGCCCCATTTGGAAGAAATCTAGTGGGATAGCTTTCATCGGCACTGATCAAGCGAGGTGTATCCTAGGCTGAACAAAGGGATCCTTGGACGAGTAGAGGACTTTCCACAAGACCATCGCCACAACTATTAACGGGGTTTTCTATGGATTCATCACTGTTACATTTTATTTCATTTATTGTAATTAGCTCCATGGAGAGATAAACCTCAAGTGTGTACTTGGGTGTTTGTGAACCCTAGTATGTATTCGTTTCATTGAACCTCTTTATTGTGCTTTCAATAAGTTGATGTTTTATTTGAGTTCCAATATTGAATGCTTGATTGTATGAATACTCCCTTAGAGTGACACTAAGGTTGAGAGTTCTTGTTGGTAACCCATGTGAGTCGAGAGGTAGGGGAGCATCCCCTTTCCCCTCCAGTGTGATTTATTCTATCTCCATGTCCTTAAGTTCTTTGCGGTCATAGTAGAGTGAATGGGCTAAAGGTTGACCTTCGGCTGGGGCTTAGTTGCGGGTGCAACGGAGTGAAGCGTTGAGGTGATTTTACCAGCTAGGGCTTAATTGTGGCTAGGTAACTTCCACCTGGACCAAAGGGTTAGGTCTACATCTAGGAAGATGATTTATCACTTGGAATCCCTAGAACTCATTGTAATTCTGTACAAGTGTGAGGTTGAGAGGTTATTCAATTTCTCCTCCTGGACATGTATAGAGTTAGGCATGGTTGACTTTAGATTTGGGACCATGTATTTCAGAATCTCCACGACTCATTATTGTATCATTTAGAAAGTATAATAGAGGGTTGTTTCACTTGAAACTATTATCCTTGGCGGAACAATATCTGGGTACCCCATTTATATCGATTGCCTTACCTTCTCCTTTACTTGTGCTTTCTTTCTTGTTCTTTTACTTTTGTTATTTCACATCTCGTCACACATATCACTATTCATTTTTCACTTAGTTAAGAAACAATTTAAGTGATTTTATTTCCTACTCACTGTGGATATGATACCCCACTAATCTGGGATTTTATTACTTCGACAAACCCGTGCACTTACGGGACATATGCAAGGTGCGTTGTCAGAAGATGTGTGAAGCTACTACCATCCTTTCAAATTTTCATTAATTTTTGAAGATATATAACTCCCTTTTAGTTAGAAGTTTGAGGAGTATACCTTGGGTTGACTTGAGTGAGTTTACACATACTTACACGATTGCGAGTTTACTATCCTTTTTTATTCAAGTTTTAGCTAGAGCATTGATTTTTGGTATTTAATGTTGAAACTTCCCTTACTTGCAGAATTCTATCTTTGTATGGTTTGGTGAACCTAAGTCCAAGAACTTCTAATATTTCCTTCATCTATGTCATAATGCTTTTAATTTTTTTGCTTGAGGACAAGCAAAAAGCTTAAGTGTGTGGGAGTTTGATAAGTGCTTATGTGATAAGAATGTGAAGTGTTCTTTCCTTATGATGAGCATTACTTTTTATCGACTTTTTAGCACTAATATGTGTGCGATTATGTTACTTTCATGCATATAGGGTTGCAAAGACGAATGTTAGAGAAATAAGCCAATGTAGATCATGAATGCACCATTTGGAGGAAATCTTGAGAAGGATCAAACACGAAAACATAAATCGGGCTCATAATGCAAGAATGTATGCCAACTTCCATGTATTCAAGTTAGCAAAATGATTTGGATGGGCACAAAAGCAGTCACATTCGAGTATCAAAGTTTGTGCATTAATAGCAAGATCTTCATCGATGAAGCCGTTGTTGAAGAAGCAAAGCGACCTACGATGTAAATGTGTGTCCTTTTACATTACCTAGATGAAAACATGGATTTGGGACTGTTTCGGGCTGGTATTGTAGCAGGCACTGTAGCAAACACTGTAGCAATTTACTGGAGCATGTACAGTTCACAGCCGGCATAAAAGAGAATTCCAGAGAATCCATACCGGCGTGTGGAAATTATCCACGCCCGTGTGGAAAGTCCACACAAGCCGTGTGGAGAATCTAAAGGGGCGTGTGGAGAATCCATAGGGACGTGTGGATGCCCGATTCCAGCCCTATTTAAGGCCGATTTCAGCCGATATTTCAACATTTGTTTCTCCATCTTTTCCCAAACTTGAGAGAGGACGGCAGCTAGGGTTTGAAGACATATTGGCTAGGGATTGGGAGAGGTTCTATGGCTCCGACATCGTGCTCCATTTGTAAAAAGGTTAGTGGGAGCGCTTTCGTTGGGACCGATCCAGCGAGGTGTATCCTAGGTCAGACAAAGGGACCCTTGGCGAGTAGAGGGTTCTCCACAAGACCATCGTCATGACTACCAAGGGGGTTTTCTATGGATTACTTGTTTTTACATTCAATTTCATTGGTTGTAACTAGCTCCATGGAGAGCTAAACCCCCTACGGGGTACTTGGATTTGTGAACCATTGGATGTATTTGTGTCATTAAACCTTGTTATATTGCTTTCATTAATTGATGTTTTATTTGAGTTCCAATCTTGAATGCTTGATTGATTGAATGCTCCCTTAAAGTGACACTAGAATTGAGAGTTCACCTTGGTAACCCTTGTGAGTGAGTGACACACCATGAGAGTTAGACAAAGCTAGATTGGAGACGGTTGAGAGGGTGAGTCGAGAGGTAGAGGAGCGTCCCCTTTCCCCCTAGTGTGATTCATCCTACCTCCATTTGCTCAAGTTCTTTAGGGTCATAGTAGAGTGAATGGGCTGAGGGATGACCTTCCATTGGGGCTTAGTTGGAGAGGCAACGGAGTGAAGTGTTGAAGTGATTTTAGCACCTAGGGCTTAATTGTGACTAGGGACCTTTCACCTGGACTAAGGGTTACGTCTACATCTAGGAAGAGGATTTATCACTTGGAATCTCTAGAACTCATTGCGATTCTATACAAGTACGAGGTTGAGAGATTGTTCAATTTCTTCTCCGGGACATGTATAGAGTTAGGCATGGTTAACCTTAGGTTTGGGATCATGTATTGAAGGATCTCCATGACTCATTAATGCATTAGTTAGAAAGCATATTAGAGGGTTTTGCACTTAAAAAGAATGTCATAGGCGGAAACAATATCCGACTACCCCATTTATATCGATTGCCTTACCTCCACTTTTACTTGTGCCTTCTCTCTTGTCTCTTTTTATTTTTTTGTTTACATTAAATCTTGTTACACAACTATTATTCACTTTTTCGCTTAGTTATGAAAAAGTTGAAGTATTTTATTCCCTACTACCTATGGATATGATACCCACTCATCTGGGATTTATTACTTTGACAAATCCGTGTACTTGTGGGGCATACACAAGGGACGTTTTCAATGCTCTCATCATTTGAGTTCGATTGCTCTTACAGCTACTACTCGAGCGTCGGCACGATCTCATTTAGAGTGCTTGGACATCACCACAGCATTAGCGTCAGTCAGTTATTGATTCTACTTGGACTCTATAATGAGGCATATACAGATACAGAGGAGTACGCTTAGTTACCGACAGACTATCCTGGTGCTTTAAGCCCGCAGAGAGCGTATAAAGCATTATGTAGTCATGGCCAGTGTGAGCCAGGGCTGTCCAAGGCCACGTGCCTTTCTTGACCTGCATATCGCTATTTGCATGCTGTTAGGAGCAAGTCGGGGAATGGTTGTGGTGATAGTACAAGGGTATTGAGAAGAAAGGAGCTATTATACCTATAGTCCTTGGTGTAGAGTCAACCAATCCATCCAAGGCACCAAGGGCAGTACATCAGGATTGGAGTTATTATCTCAGGAACGTACATTACCAGACAATCATCGGGATGTGTCTACTGGATGCCATCAAAAGGGCTGAGAATATGATCGTACCTGCACCCCTCGGCCTGGAGACCATGTGACTGATGGGTATGATCCACAAGTATAGAGATGGGGTGTATGTGTTGAACATGCCCCACTAGAGCCATTTGAGGCTAAGGGAGTTACAACAGCGGGGTCTCAGCCGGTTCCCGATCCTCAGCCTAGCAGATGGAGATCGAGGCATCTTTAGCAGCACAGGAGCCACCACCAGTGCGCATGTTCTCTCCATCTTAAGCTGATGATCATTTTGAGAGGCTCAAGAGTGTTGTAGGAGTACTCTTGACAGAGGTTGCCGAGGTTCGTGCGATATAGGTCGCACACCACACGGAGGTCATGCGCGTCTCGATATCCTACAACAGATCCTCAAGCGAGATGCTGCCTCATCATTCATTATGTGACCTAGGACTCCTTAGGCATCTCCAGCACCACTATCACCAGTTCAGCAACTAGTTGATCCACCAGTGCCAGCATCTTCCCCAGCAGCAGCGGTAGCAGAGGAGCCCCAGCCAGACAACGATACTTGATGCGTTGATGCATGATCCGCAAGGGTACGGAGTCATCAAGTAATACTTCTCGTGCGAGCACGAGAGGGTCATATTCCCTGGGCCCAAGGATCTATCCTTACTTATTCTTCGCGTATTGTCTAGCCGAAAGATTTGAAGCGTTTCTCTAATCTATTAATTAAAATGAAAGAACTACAAGTGGAGTCTAAAACAAGGCAAGGGTATAAAATCAGGGGAAAAAATGGTCACAGATGCGGATTCCCTAGGGGCTACTAAAGTGTAAAAGATGCTAAGAATATCATGCAATTGAGGGTTTGGACCTAGAGATTTCCTAAATTAGATCAACCCGGTGGCCATGGCAATTGACCCCTAATCCGGTATAAGTATTGATACGGAATTTCTTCAGATCAAATCCTCATACGATTGCATTAACAAAGGGGAAATCCCTAATTAGAGCAGGGGTAAAAAATACCAAGATGGTCACAGCGTATTCGTACATGAATCCCTTCCAAACTTGGTGTGTCTAGTACAAGGGTGATGGTCACGCAACAAGTACAACCTAGGAGTTGGTTTACAGAGTTCTCATGTAAGCAACACATCAATTGCACCAAGAATGAATCACAAACACACAACAATTGCAATAGACAAAATTAGATCACCCAAATACACAAGTTCACCCCAAGGTTCACAGGCATTCGGTGACCTTGGTGTCTACTCGTCCATGCAAACAATTACAAAAAATAGGTCCATGAAAACAACTACAAATGGCATAAGAAAACTCCCTCAAACAATAGAAGTGAGATGAAAAGCCAAGTGAGGTGGAAAGCTTCCACGGACGCTGCGATCGGGGCGGCTTCCCTTGTCGTCTACAAGCTCCCAAAGAAGTGATCGATGAAGATCTAGCTAAACCAAGCTTCTCCCTTTGATTCCCCTTCTCCAAAACGTGTGATCTTATCTCCTCTGAATTGATGGAAGCCGGCTACAAGAACTCCCGCAAAAATATTCTCCAAAAACGTCCTCCCTTTTGCCCTAGAAATTTAGCCCGATATATACCCCGTCAGGTCCATACGAGCTCCATGCTGGCGCATGAAGCCCGTGAAGCTCACTGCCATATTGCCCAGAAAAGGTCTCTGTGCTACAGTACTCAACAACAGTGTTTTGCTACAGTACTGAGAGTCGTGAATTTCCATCAAACCTCACGGGCACTCATGCGGGCGCATGGACCCCGTGAAGCTCATAGGCGAATGCCCCGCAGCATGAATAGTGACACTGCTACAGTACTGGAACCCCAAAAACGCCATTTTTTGATGTCGAATTCGTCCAGTTTACATTTTTGAGCTTCGTTCGGCTCCTTTCAGATCTACAACACCGAAATAACCAATTTAGACTTAAACGGGCATCAATTCATTAAAATATACACAAGTAATACAAGATTAATATGTATAAAATATG
Organism: Dioscorea cayenensis subsp. rotundata; assembly: GCF_009730915.1. Classification (NCBI taxonomy): domain Eukaryota; kingdom Viridiplantae; phylum Streptophyta; class Magnoliopsida; order Dioscoreales; family Dioscoreaceae; genus Dioscorea; species Dioscorea cayenensis. The sequence continues at coordinate 18,527,431 of NC_052479.1, read as the reverse complement.
TACATTTAGGTGTTTATCATGCATCATTACATTCTTTGTCCTTATTTTTTGTATTTCATTTCCGTATTTTATTTTGGACTTGTATCACTCAGAAAGGATCTTCCTGCTGAGTTTATCTTTTATTTTTGTCTCGAGTTGTATTTCATTCCCTTGTCTTTATATACTCGAGTTGTTTTTATTTTTGTTGAGCTTCAATGAACCCCCTTGTGTATACGTGTAGATGGACTTGTGAGTATGAAATTTGAGAAACTAGTCATGGACATGGTCTTATGGCTGTGTGTGCTCTACAACCCATTGAGACTCAACTCTCAATGAATATAGCTCCGTCAAACGTACCATTCGGAGTTTAGGGGAGTATTGTTTCAATTGTCCACTTCCACGTATGCTTTTGATTGATTTATACCCTATTGTGCTTGCTTCCGTACATTGAGGGCAATGTACATCTTAAGTTTTGACTGAAATACATGCTCACATAGCCAATGGCGGTTCACCTTAGTTGCAATGATAATATTTTTAAGTTTAGAGGAATTTTGAACATTGAATGTTCTAGTTTTTACTTGAATATTTATGAATTTTTGCCCGATTGAAAATTATTGCAATACTTGTTTTAGTTGTGCATTTGGGGTGGAAAGAGCTACCACCTATGAAGTATGAAGCTACTCCAATAAGTCGGATACTAGTTATGCCCTAATGATAGAAAGATCTATCTCATGGAATGAGTGAAAGCTTCTACCCCGGTAGAAAGAGCTACCACCTCGAAAGTGTGAAAGAAACCTTAGCAAACGCTTTAGAAAGGGCTACCTTAGAGGATGTGTGGAGCTAATACCATCTCTTTGTTTTGTGTTGTTTTGTAGATAAATAAGTATCTTATACCTAGAACCATGAGGACTATAAGTTGGGTCCATTTAAGTGAGTTTACCTATACTTACATGATTTAAGATTTGTTGTCCATTTTGATATGAGTTTTTAGCTAGAGCAATGATTTTTCGTATTTAGTGTTGAAATTTCCCTTACTTGTAAAATGCTTTCTTTGCATGCTTTGGTAAATCTAAGGTGAAGCACATTAATATTTACTTCTTCTATGCTTTAATGTTTTATTTTTGCTTGAGGACCACTAAAAGCTTAAGTGTGAGGGAGTTTGATAAGTGCTTGCATACTAAGAATACGAAGTATTTTTTTCTTATGATAAGCATTACTTTTATTAGATTTTATCTCTAGTACATGTGTTTTTGTGTTCTTTTGCGCATATAGAGTTGTGGAGCTAAATAGAGAATAAAGGAGCCAAAGTAGATTGTGAACATATTATGTTCATTGAATTCTGAAGTGGGCACATGAGAAAATGCAAGTTGTGCTCAAAGACATATGAGTGTGTGACAACCTCCATTATCCTAGATGGAATATGTAAATTGGAGTGGCACAAAGGTAGTCACACTTATGTGTTCCAACTTGGGCAAGGCTAGTAAGATTCCCATCAAATGTGCTTTTACTTGAAGATGCAACGTGATCTACAGCATAGACGTTTGCCCATTTTTGTTGCCTCGATGAAAAGTGTGGATTCGGGAGTATTTTGGCGGAGTATTGTAGCAAGCGATGTAGCAAAATCACTGTAGCAATATTGTAGTAGTTACTATTCACAGACCACCGAAAAACAGATTTCCAGATTCACATGTCCGTGTGGAAATTCCACACGCCCGTGTGGTTTCGATTCGCCCTTTAAAAGCCGAAAACTTGTACCGATTTGGTGATTAATTGCTTCCCCGCAAAATGTACGGGATCGCCAAGTAATACCTCATGTGAAGACACGAGGATCATATTCCACAGGGCTAAGGATCTCCTATTAGTCCTTATCGAACTATTATCTTACCTAAGATCTTAAGTGATGGAATTAACTCTACTATATCTAATTAAAAACTAAAAACAAGATTTTCCAACAAATTAGAGAGAACAAGCAATGAGCAAGCAAGAGAATCAATGTAATGCAAAGGCCTATGGATGTGGATCCCCTTTGGGGGTTATCATGAAACATGGATGATGATCAAAAGATTCAAGGGTAAATTGGACCAAGAGATTTTTAGATTAGAACAACCCCAATTTCTCGGCGATTGAATGCTAATCCCATACGAACATTGATAGGAATTTCTTCCAAATCCACGTTTCTATGATTGCATTAAGTACAAGGAAATCTCAAATAGGAGTAAACCTACTCTTCTTCGGCTTAAACCTAACATGAAGGGCTACCAACACCCAATTTCTCGGCGTGATGATACATGTATCCCCTTCTAATCTATTCATGATCTAATACATGTGAGTAGGTCACATCTAAATGCATCACTCATAAAAGAGCTACGGATTTCTCCTTAGTGTAGCACCTAGCATGAAAACAATGGATTAAATCTCAAGATAACCCAAGCATGGAATTAACAAGTAATCATCCAAAATACATGATAAAATCCCCCCAAGGTTCACCAACACCCGATGGCCTTGGGGGTCTAGTGTGTCATCATCCTACAAAAAATAACACAATCAATCAAAACACAAAGCAAAAGCATAGATGACACTCCCTAGATTAAATGGTGGAGGAGGAGATAGAGAATGTGCAGAATGATGCTTTCCCCACCAAAGGAATACTGAATGATGCTTCCTCTAGCCGTGGGTCTCCTTCCTTCAAATCGTGGTTGATCTCCCCTTGAATGATGTTACCTTCTTGCCTTGAGAGCCTTGGACCTTGGCCTTGAATGATCTCCTAGCTTCCTTGCCCTTCTACTCCTTTCCAAGGTTGCCCAAAGTCTCTCAAGTGGTCTCTCATAACATGTCCAGAAAAAGTCCCTTGTTCTGCCCTAAAAGTAAGCTTTTATACCCCTCATGGCATACGGGTCATATAGGGGTCATATGAGGGTCATGTAGCACTCAAATAATCTAGATTCATGGTCCATACGGAGTACATAAGGGGTCCATACAGCCTCCATACGACCCCCATACTGGGCGGTATAGGGATGGTATAAAAAACTGGGCAGATAGCTTCAATTTCATCCAGCTGCTACAGTGCATACAGCCCCCATACTGGGTGGTATAGGGATGGTATGAAATTGCTGTTTTCTTCTCTTTTCGTCTAAATGATATCTTCTTATTCTCCATGGCTTTTTTATACCCTAAAAAGTAAATAGTGGATGATTAAACGCAAAACAAGCATCAAACATCACAAAATAAATGCAAAGTGAATACGATATATATATGAAAACACCTACATTTAGACACTTATCAAGGATCCTCTTCCATCTTTTGTCCATCTTTTCCCTAACTTTGGAGAGGCCTGCCGCTAGGGTTTAGAGAGGTTTTGGCAAGGTTTTTGGAGTGGTTCTATGGCTTTTGACACCGTGTTCCATCAGAAGATAGTTATTGGGGGAGCATTCATTAGCATCGATTCGGCGAGCTGTGCCATAGGCTTGACAAGGGAACCTTTGAAGAGGCCGAGGATACTCCACAAGACCATTGACATGAATACCAAGGGTGTTTTATTCATGGATTGCATCTCTTTACTATTAACTTCATTGTTGATTGTATTTTGCTCCATGGAGAGCTAAACCCTTAGTGGGTGCTTGGACTTAAAAACCCTAGGATGATATTGTTTCTTAACCTCTTATTATGCTTTCCTTAATTGATGTTTTTAATTTAGTTTCAATCTTGAATGATTGTTGTGTTGATTTTTCCTTAGAGTGATACTAGGGTTGAGAATCCATCATGGTAATCCTTTTGGATGAGTGACACACCATGAAGGTTAAACAATGCTAGATTGGAGAGGGCTGAGAGGATGAGTTGAGAGGTAGTGGAGCATCCCCTTTTTCCTCTAGTGTGATTTAATCTATCTCCACATTGCAAGTGTTCTTTGCGGTCACAATAGAGTGAAGTGTTAAGAGACGAACTCCGTCGGGGTTTAGTTGTGCGAGCAACAGAATGAAATATTGAAGTAATCCTTAGTATCTGGGGTTTAATTGTAATTAGGGGTCTTTCGCCTAGACCAAAGAGTTAGATCTTTATTAGGGAAAACGGTTTATCACTTGGAATCGCTAGAGCCTAAAGCAACCTAGCATAGTGTGAGGTGTCGAGATTGAAAGATTTCTCCACCGGGCATAGTGTAGGGTTAGTCACGGCTGACCTTAAGTTTTGGGACCATGTGTTGAAGGATCTCCATGACTTATAAGACATCAGTTAAGAGGTACAATGATTGGTATTGCACTTGGAACAATAGTCTTAGGGGGAGCAATGTCTGAGTGCCCCACTTTCTATCAATTGCCTTTCCTCTCATTTTATTGCGCCTCTCTTTCTTATTTTCTTTAGTTCTTTTCATGTTGATTTTGTTCATACCACTATTGATTCATCTTCATTTTATTTAAATAGCAATCTTTGTGTTTTAGATCACTATTCTGTTTGGATTGAACTACCCACTCACCGGGGTATTATTAATTCGGTAAACCCGTGCACTTGCTGGTCACACGCAAGGGGTGTGTCAGCTTCCAACAACGGCACCAAATTGGTGCTTCTTTGCCATCTAAAAGATTGAACAATGGGAGATAAAGGGTGATCTTGATGGATTTCTGCATTTGAGAATGTCTCCTTGAGTCTTCTTTACCCAAGATTCAGAAGATGGAGAAGGATGGTGGAGGTAGGAGAAGTAAATATAGAAAACCCCTAAAAGGCCCTTTTAAAGGCCTTCTAAGGATGGCTTCACGGCCTCATTCACTAGCGTGAAGGAGCCTATAAGAGTCTTGGGATTTTGCCAAAAATTTCATGAAATGATAGAATAAAATGATAGATTGACTACTACACTAACACTGCTACAGTCCTGCACATTCCTCAGCTTGTTTATGGGTGTCTTCATAGTCATCAACAAACCCGTCAATGAAACCCAAGTCTTTGTCGTTTCCTAACTTTTTTGTGCTATAGTAACTACTACATTGCTGCTATAATACTTGGCCCTAAAACACCATTTTGAGTGTCATTTTCCATCTCTTTTGCATTGTTAAGCTCACCAGGGCATCCTCAAGATGTGTAACATAAAAAAGACCCATTAAACCATACAATGGTGATAATTCATCAATTTATACATGAAGGCATTTAACAATTATTGAAACTCTTGAACCCTACGAAACACCACCACTCACAACTCAAGATTTTTCAATTCCATCTGAGGTAAATTCTACTATAGAAAGTTTGAAATTTTTTTGAGACATGAAGATGTTTTTGACACAAGATGCACCCATTCCAAGATCAATTGTTTCAAACTTTTGAGAATCAATATCTACATTGTTCTAATGATAATGCTGCAGCAATTGGGAGTAGCACATTTCATGATTGGATGGGATTAAGTAGCACATTCTAGTTGAAACTTAGGACATGCAAGGAAGTGAATGGCGTGAAGCTCATATTCAGAATTTGATAAAGGCACTTCATAATCCTATACCAGATGAATCTCATGAGACGATTTTTAATTACAATAAAATGATTTGGGGTAAACATCATGAGAATGAAGTCCCACAAGTTGAGGAACAAATGCTTGTGGAAAAAAGAATTCCCCTAGATAAAGAGAATCAAGAGTTGGTCACATCTATTTCAGAGCATACAATACCAACAATTCAAGTCAGGGAGCACTGTTATTATGCTAAAAGTGAAGAGATGAATGAAACATACTTGATTATGTTTGAATAAGTAGCCTCTTCTCACAAGAATGAATGGTCACATAAGAAGAGAGTACTTCAAGGAGCAATCATTAGATCCTCCTATATTGAAATTGAACAACTGGTGTCCTGAGTTGTTCCTTGGAGGCCTAAGCATCGATGTTTGAAGCTTCTATCATTGGTGAGGGCTCGATGAAAGGGCATAAGAAGGTTGATTATAAAAAAAAATAAAGAATTTGGAGACGACCACTATAGCCATGTCACGGATCTTGGAGTTTGACTAAACTTTTCTCAAGGAATTCCCCTGTTAGCCCACAAACTTCTCATTTATTAGAATCAACGATGCAAGCTATGGCAAGAAGGAACACTTGTATTCTCAAGCTGAAATGTTGGAAGAAGAAGATGTTGGCAATTGAGGAAAAATGTGGGTATGACACTTAAAACCATATAAAGACCCACTTGTGCATGTATTAAGCTTAGATAATTCCCTTAGTAACTTGTTCCCTTGGAGGCCTAAAAACAAGATGGTTGAAGCCTCCGACATTTATCCATCCATGGAATTTAAATTTGTGCTTTAATGGTAGTAGCTATTCAATTAGTAGCCAGGAAGAGCACACTCTCTTCAAACCCCCCTAAGGTGAGTGATCAGGTATGTCAAGCTAGTGACGTTAAACAAGCGCTTCATGGGAGCCAACCTGAGCCCTATTATTTTTGTTTCTTTCATGTCCTTAGTTTATTTTAATTGTTTCCTTTGTGTTTTTTTGTTTAGGTGATGGTGCTTTTGATAGATTTATTGTTCGATTCTCAGTGTTTTTGTGCATTCTTCACTGCTTATTTTTATTGTTAATTGTTAGGGTGGCAAGCCTAATTTGTGGAAATTTTGTAAAGCATAGAAAACCGAACTCTGAAATACTTCCAGGCAAAGCAGGGGCAAAGCATGGCCGTGCTCATGCAGTAATTTTCCCTGAATTGGAGCTTCTGAAGCATTCCAGGCTAATCATGGCTAAGAGCGCTTGTGCTTCTGAAGGAGCAAGATCTACGTGCTCCTTAGACAACTGTGCTTATTCTATTTCCATGAAATTCTTGATTGGTTCTTATTATTTATTGTAAGCCATTATAGAGAGAACGAGATCTGCAATAATGATTCTTAAGCATCACTATTCTTTGTTTTTATTTTTGTTTTTCTTTTCTTTTGTCTCTTATTTTTCATTTTCTTGAGCTTCACTTGTGTCACTTTTGCTTATACTATGCGAGCCATATGGAAACAAGGAACCTACATGTTCAGAGCTGCCACATCACTCCCCGTACTCAGGAAAGTTCCTAAAACATCTCCCTAAATTTTTGTGTCCTCAATTCATTTCTTCATCCATGCACTTGTACATTGAGGATAATGTACAGTTTAAGTATGTGGAGGGTTTTACATTTGTATTCACTGTGATAAGGCATGACTTAGGACAGTTTATGGTTTTATTTTGTGGAATTTCTATGTCTAGGGGGACACTAATATGTTAGTGTATTTTTATTAAGCTTAACTGTTAGTCTCACTCTTGCTTTAGAAACCCCATTACTTCTTACTTTACTCTAATTGTGGGGCCACTTGTGCTTAAAGAAGGCTTTTGCTAAATGACCATTAGTGCTCTTTGTTTGTTAAAAAAAAAATTGGAAAGTCGGATTCCTTAGGGTGTATGAAGCTATTACCCATTTAGTATAGTGTAGAATAAGGTCATTGTTAGCTAAGTTGTTCCAGCATGGCATGGAGCACATAATTTAGGGTAATCACACACACACACACACTAGGAGTATAGGGGTGAGGGTGAGATTTATCATTTTTGATCAACTGAACACACTCTAACCATTGGTTTATCTCTTTACATTTGAAAAATTCCATTCATCGAGATTAGAGGTCATGCACTCACCTTCTTTCTCATGTGTTGATGTGTTTTTGCCTAAGGACAAGCAAATGTTCAAGTGTGGCGGTATTTGATAAGTGCATTTCATGTAGATATTTCTATACCCTTTTCATGTATTTATCTTGTCTTTAAGCATTTATTTGTTGTGATTCGATACTACTATGGGTATTATTGTGTAATTGTGCATGAAAATAGGTTCTTGTGCAAAATAACATGATTTGGCACAAGTATAGTGTAAAAAGAGGTCAAAAACACGGTGTTATAGGTGAAGCACAGATCCCGAGCATGGGCGTACTCCCTCCCGTGAAAAATCTTTTGGCACTGATGCTACAACAAAACACAATAGCTAAGCCACTGTAGCAAATCAGTGTAGCACAAGTCTGGAGAAAAAGCACAGTTTGCGTAATCCATGTACGGGCATACTCTTTGGAAAGCATAGGCATACTCTTTTTCAAAGCACGGGTATGCTTATCCTAGATTTCTGATTCAATCGCCCAAACTATCCAGAGAAAATCAAAGGGTAAGAGCACGGCCTAAGCATGACCATGCTTGACACATCCCTTGTGTGTATAGCAAGTGCACGGGTTGTCAAAGTAATAAAGTACCCTAGTGAGTGGGTAGTTGTATCCATAGGGAATAGTTGTTAGGAAGCAAGTAGTGATGCTTTTTAGCTATCAAGTGAACCAATTTGTGATTTGGGTGAATGATATCAATGCAAATAAAATAAAGAAAAAAGAAAGGAAACACAATAGGAATAAGGAGAGGTAATCGATGGAAAGATGGTGTACCTGAACATTGCTCACTCTAGGACTATTATTTCAAGTACAAGACTAATCATTATGCCTCCTAAATGATGTTTAAAGAGTCATGGAACTCCAAAAACACACTGTCCCAAATCTAAGGTCAACTATGACTAGCCCTACAATATTCCCTGCCAGAAAGGAATGCTCTCAGTGTCTCATACTGTGTAAGGTTGCTTCATACTCTAGGGACTCCAAGTGATAAACCCTATTCCCTAAAGTAGATCTAAACCTTTGGTCAAGGCAAAAGACACCTAGCCATGATTAAGCCCTAGCACTAAAGATTACTTCAACACTTCACTCTGTTACTTGCGCAACTAAGCCCCAGTGGAGTTTGTCTCTTAGCACTTCACTCTATCATAACCGCAAAGATCTCTTAGAATGTGGAGGTAGGATACACCACATCGGAAGGGAAAAGGAACGTTTTGCTACCTCTCGATTCATCATCTCGACCATCTCCAACCTTTTTTTATCTAATCCTAATGAAGTGTCACTCATTCACATGGATTGCAAATATAGATTGTTGATAAGTGCTTGTGTGTTAAGAATGCGAACTATTCTTTCCTTGCGATGAGCATTACTTTTATCAGTTTTAAACTCTAATACATGTGTTTTGTGTTCTTTTGGGCATGTAGGAAAAGAACCCAAAAGTAGATCGTGAAAGCACTATTTGGTTGAATCTTTGAAGGAACAAATGCGAAGACACAAGTGGGGCTCTAAGATACGTGAATGTGTGCCAACCTCCATGTATTCAAGCCATTACAATGAGTTGGAGGGTCACGAAGGCAGTCACATTTATGTATCCCGACTTGTGTATTGATAACAAGATCTTCACCAATAAGGCATTTGATTGAAGAAGAGTTGTGATCTACGGCATAAACCTGTGCCCGTTTTTGTTGCCTCGATGAAAAGTGTGGAATTGGGAGTGTTTTACCAGAATACTATATCAGGTAATGTAGAAAATCATTATAGCAATATACTGTAGCAGTTACTGCACACAGCCGGACAAATATCTGGTTTCTAGAGAATCCACACGGGCGTGTGGAAATTACACAGGCCCGTGTGAAAAATCGACAAGGGCATGTGGATGCCCGATTGCATCCCTATTTAAGCCGGGATTCAGCCTGATTTTTGGAGGAATCTTTTACCCTTCTCTCTAACTTTTCTCCATCTTTTGAGAGGCCATCGGCAAGGGTTTTGAGAGGCTTTCGCAAGTTTTTGGACTGGTTCTACGGATTCGACACCGCGCTTCACTTGGAAGAAGGTTATTGGGGGAGCTTTCGTTGGCATCGATCCAGTGAGGTGCGCCCTAGGCCGGACAAGGGGACCTTTGGAGAAGATAAGGCTACTCTACAAGACTATCGACATGAATACCGAGAGGGTTTTCCTATGGATTATTTGTTTTTACTTTTGATTTCATTATTGATTGTATCTTTCTTCATGGAGATCTAAACCCCATAGTGGGTACTTGGATTTTGTTAATGTTTCTTTGACCCTTTATTATATCTTCCTTAATTGATGTTTTTAATTGAGTTTCAATCTTGAATGCTTGTTGAATGATTTCTCCCATCGAGTTACACTAGGGTTGAAAGTTCATCTTGCTAACCTTTGTAGATGGGTGACACGCCATGAGGGTTATACAAAGCAAGATTGGAGAGGGTTGAGAGGGTGCGTTGAGGAGTAGCAGAGCATTCTCTTTCCCCTCCTGGGTGATTTATCCTACCTCCATTTTCTAGAGTTCTTTGCGATTACAACAGAGTGAAGAACTAAAGGATGAACTCCACTGGGCTTAGTTGCACGAGAAATAGAGTGAAGCGTTGAAGTGACTTTAGTATCTGGGGCTTAATTGTGACTAAGGATCTTTCGCCAGGACCAAAGGGTTAGATCTACACATAGGAATAAGGTTTATCACTTGGAATCCCTAGAACTCCATGCAACTTTGCACAGTGTAAGGTGTTGTGACTGAGCGATATCTCCGCCGAGACATAGTGTATAGTTAGTCACTATTAATCTTAGGTTTGGGATCGTGTGCTTTAGGATTTCTATGACTCATTAAGCATTAGTTAGGAAGCATAATAGTAGGTCTTGCACTTGAAACTTTAGTCCTAGGGGAGTATTGTCTGAGTACCCCACTTCTATCGATTGCGTTTACTTTCACTTACATTGGCCTCTCATTGTTGTTTCTTTTGTTTCTACTTACATTACACTTTATCAACACAATCATTATTCATCTTCGCTTGGTTAAGTAGCAGTTTTAGTATTTTTATTCCCTACTCCTCGTGGATATGATACCCCACTCACTTCAGATTTATTACTTCAACAAACCCATGCACTTGCGGGTCACATGCAAGGGCATTGTCAATTCTCAACCTTAGTGTCACTGTAAGGAAAAATCAATTCAACAAGCATTCAAGGTTGAAACTCGATTAGAAAATCAATTAAAGAAACATAATAAGAGTCAATGAAACAACATCATCTTAGCTTTTACAAGTCCAAGCACCTACTAGGGGTTTAGCTCTCCATAGAGCAAGATACAATCAATAAAAAAATTAAATGTTAAAGCGTGTAATCCATAAGTAAATCCCCCTCGTAGTCCGTATCGATGGTCTTGTGGTGTTGCCTCATCTTCTCCAAGGGTTCCCTCATCAAGCCTAGGGCACAACTGGCTGAATTGACGCTGACTAATGCTCCCCCAATAGCTCTCTTCCAAAGGAATGTGATGTCAAAGGCCGTAGAACCACTGCGAAAACCTAGGCAAAGCCTCTCCAAACCCTAGCTGCGAGCGCCTCCAAAGATGGGCAAATTATTCGAAATAGATTCCTAAAGACTTCTCAAAATGTGGTATTTATAGGGGCTAGAATCAGGCATCCACACGGGTGTGTGGAATTTCCACACATCTGTGTGGATTTCAAGAAATCAATTTTCTGTGAGTTGTGAATAATAAATGGTACAGTGGTTTTGCTGTGAATAGTACAGAGCTTTTGCTATGTTGCACGGGTCAAAAAATGAGTGTGACTGCCTTTATGCCCCTCCACTTTGTATATTCTCTTGAGCACAATGGAGGTTAGCACACACCCACATGTCCTTGAGCATAACTTGTGTTTTCACTTCTGTTCGATCCAAGAACTTTATCACAATCATGTCCATAATATACTTTTGCTTTCTTTGATCCAACTTTGTCTCCACAACCCTACATGCACAAAAGATCACAAATATACATGAATAAGTGATAAAATCTGATAAAAGTGATGCTCATTGTAAAAAAAGAATACTTCGTATGCTTATACATAAGCACTTATCAGTGCTCATCCTAAAAAGCACCTTAAGCCTTGATCTACGTCATTTGCATGGATCCTTTTCTTTTCTTCTTAGGGGGTGGCTGCCAAGGTCTTCCCCAACAAATTTCTAAGGCTAGAGTAAATCTATGATAAAAGAGAGCAAGTGGAGTGGAGTTTAGCTGGCGGGAGTTCATCGAATCACCATCGAAGTAGTTTACATGGCAAAGAGGGGAGTCTTTTGTTACTTCTATTTCTTTTCTTTACCTTAGACTTATATTAATTTGTAAATCCATAAGGGGCTAACCATTCTCCAGTGCCCCGGATCTATGAACTTGGATGTTTATGTGTTATGTTGACTACTTGTTTTTAACGTCTACGGAGTTCTATTGCTTTCTTGTGTTTATTCATGTGTTTGCATAACTTGGTGTGCTTGATTTGCGTAGATGCTTATATAAACCTTGGTGTGTGTGGATTAGCGTAGTAGTGATTACCTAGTATAGTTTCAAAACTTGATTTGTATGAAGCCCGTAGTTCCACTTGCGAAACTTGGCATATTTGATAGCCATCGATGCGACATTGCTTTTGAGCACCTACAAGGATCTTCGAATGTACCTAGTAGATATTAGAAGCAAGTCTATACACATTTCTCCAAGGGATTAGTTTGAGGCATTGCTCTATCTCCGTGTCTCTCACCTAGTTCATTTCCAGGCCTTACCTGTCATCCTTCCTCCTATTAGATTATTTAGTTATCATCTTTACAATGAATCAATGATCTGGCTAGACATTAGAAGATCAACTAGTACTATGAGTCCAATCCCTGTGGTTTCGATAACCCTACCCCTCACGGGGTACCACTGTATTACTTATAACAATCTATGCATTTGCCGACAATTCATCAAGAATATACAAAAAGAAAAGAAAAAAAACACCCGCCATAAGAGATTTATCTTTAATGTATAGTGTAATTATTCTTTTATTTATTTATTTATTTATTGTTATTATTATTACTGTTATTATTATTATTTTGACATACAGTCGATAAAAGCTCCGGGTTTAAAAGATGTCGGGAACGTGAATAACCGTGGAGTTAATATCTCATACACCTGTGTTCTCATCTTAAATGAATTTTGTTTAAACTCATCCCTAAAATGAATACCTTACACAATGTGTCTAATGCCAATAGATGAAGAGGCCATTAGCATAAAGCATAATATGTAATAGAATTGGTTGTGGTATTGTAATTAATTTTGTAGATATCACTATACACGGGTTCATTGGCAATTGTTTAGAATATACTATGTGTTTATATTTTGAAACTATTTATTTAGATATTCTAAGTGGTTGCGTGGGGGTAAATTTTCTAGTATGTCACTAAAATTTGCTCTATTATCACTTCGATCACCCAACTTAGAAATGAATCAAAATGGTCACCCAACTATTATATTTTTTTACTAGACAATCACTCGAGATATTCTGACCCTCTCCGTCTTAAGTGGCCATCAGAAAAACCAGCCCATAGCCACATCATTGAGCACACTTGGCGTGTACACGTTATTTGATGGTTAATGAATCAGTTAAAAAGCAGCCACATCAATATTTTACGTTTTCTTTATTCATTGAGGCATTGAGGAAGACAAACTTCCAGCCTTTGAGAAGAGCTCTAACGGCAATGTCTTCAACCATGGTGGTCTCAAGCCATCCTCCAACTTCCTCTAATTCCTTGATCCTCCAAACACCTGCAATGCCATTAAATAAGAAGAAATTGAGGAACAATCTATTCACCTGTTGCTCCATCTAAAAGTGACATCAGAGATTGATGTACTGTAATCTTGTGAGATAATTCTCAGCTTTGTTCATATAGACCATTGATCTTGCACTAGTCTAACATCCTTGTTACCCTGCATTGATCTAAATTCAATGAAGAAATACCTCAAAACAAACATCCTTGTGCTCCATCTAAAAGTGACATCTAAATAATACATCAAAATGTGTTGTAGTCTAACAATCACTCAAGATTGATGTACTGTAATCTTGTTACCCTGCACTAATCTAACATCCTTGTTACCCAATCTCTCTCAAAACAAACATTAAAGACAAGAACCAAATAATACATCAAAATGTGACACGATGCATTTATGAAAGTTTAATGTAGGCAATAATTCAAAAAAAAATGACAAAAAACTCATAATCCTTGACATAGCTACAATTCATGGCAGGCTTGAAGTTACTAGTTGTGTATCCATCTCTAATAACTCTATACCAGTAAATAGTATGACCTCTGTTCTGGATGCCATTTTGTCAATTCATCCTTGGCCAAGGGATGCATCGTCGGGTCATTAGAGTCATCAAAAACATGAACAAACATCCTTGATGGATTTGAAAAGATGAATCTCTCCAAAGACCAAACCCTAGGAAGAAGAAAAAAGGAAAGTGACAATGTGACTATTTTTTAGCTAACTCATTAACCTTGAGATGATATGGACACACCAAGTGTGCTCAATGACGTGGCGATGGACTACTGACTCAAAATTTCTGATGGGTACATACGACAGAGAGGGCAAGTTTCTAGCCATTCACAACAGTTATACACATCCTATGCTGAGGTGGTGTCCATATTTGTTCTGAATATTCAATGAAGGCTGAAAATCAAAAGAAAATGCTATGAACCATACATTCTTCATGCACCCTATATATATGTGGTAGAAGAAGGACCTTGTGGAGGCCATGTGGGTCCCCATAAAAATTATCTGGGCTTTAAATCAGCTCTCTCCATGACAAAATACATGCCTCACACATCTCATTGTTAACCCATGTCTAGGATTGATTGTCTCATGTATAAAAGGCTAAATTGTGATTATTTTGGGAGCTTTTCACCTTATCTTGGGCTAGGGTTAGGATTACATTAAAGCATCTCTTTGAGACCCTTGGAGGCATGAATTGAGAGCTTAAGGGAGTCACTGAAGGAAAGATCTAAGATGACAAGATCACTAAGATAAAATGAGGATTGGGAGAGGATTCAAGAAACAAAGAGCATTGTGTTTACTTTAGTTATTTCATTTTTCTTGGTATGTACCATGAATAAACTTAGGACTAGTGGCCAAAAATCCTAAGGTATTACGAATGATTAATCCTAGGATGGATTTTTTTAATCGAATATTTTTCATAATTGTTAGAGATCGTTGTGTTGATTTATCTATGTAATCATTGATACCATGAGTTAATCATAGAGATAGATTTAGGTCATGCTTAATTATTACAATTGAGATTGAGAAATTCTCTCACATCGAGATCTACTATTGATGAAGGGGATTATCTGCATGCATAGAGATTAGACATTGAACTACTTCCAATTATAGGATTAATTAGTGGTAGTATTAATTTTATTTGGGAGATTCATTGAGAATTAATTCTATTTGGGAGATTCATTGATAATTTAATGCAATCATAGGAAGTTAATTTGAGAAGAGATTCGAACTTGAACCTCATATGGGATTATATGCTAATAGGGTTGAGAAAGGTATTAGCATAGCCTAGGTGTGCCGTTGTTGATTGATTGAAGATCTGCAGAGTCAGTGTTATTGAAAGAATGAAGTTGTACTATTTTGGTTACTAAAGTTATATTTGGATGTTTTGTTTGAGAGAAAGTAAGAAGATGTGGATGGTTGGATCATAAATTGTGGTTTAAGTTCGAGGCAAGTTGATGGATGCTTTGTGTTAAGTAGAGGGTAGTGTGGTAACCCTTTTTAGATCTCAAAATCTATGGGGAGTAGTTGTAATGATGACGCTAAAGCTTTATATCTCATTTAACAATCTGTGGAAGATAGTATTTTTTATCGTACTGTGATATTCACAAGTTCAAAAGAAGCATGGGAGCACATTCAAACTTAGGATCATGGATCCTCTCGAATTATCTCTGTGAGAAGACAAACGCATAGATAAAAATTTGAAGTTCTACAAATGAGAGAAGGTGAAAGAGTTCAACAATATGTGTCAAGAATTATTATTCTTGTGAACAAAATTAATGGGCTTGGCTATGACTTAGAAGAGAAGGAAGTTGGTTCAAAAGTGACGAGAAGTTTAACTCCCAAATATGATCATATGATTACTTCTATAAAAGAAGCTAGAGATGTTGATCAATTGTCTTTAGATGAGCTGAGTGGCATTCTGCAAGCTTATGAAGCAATATTTGATAGATTTGTGGATCAACAAACATACAAGGTTCTCTATGTGAAGGGGGAGGCATCTACAAGCAGTGGTGGTCCTCAAGAGTGTGAAAATTGGCCAACTGACTTCAATAGAGAAAGATGTAGAGGTTTCAGAGGTAGAGGAAGAGGATATGATGGTGGTTGACATGACCAAATTACACGTGTGTACCACAAGTGCACCGTAGCTCGAGTAATAAAAATACCGAGATGAGATGGGTAGTCGAATCTAAAAGGAATGAAAGTATTAGTAGTAACCACTTCACTCAGTTATCTAGTCAAAAATGAAGATTGTGATAAATGAACTTAATTGCAAGAATAAGAAAAATCACAAGCAAGCAAGGTAAAGTAGAAAAACAAGGGAGATCTCAATCAATAAAGATGAGGCACCGAGGCAATGATCACCCTAAGATTTAGACATGAAGTGCAAGACTTACTAAATGTTCCTAACCCGAGTTAAATGAGTTGAGGTAAATGACAATGCCCCTTGAGTATGTCCCGCAAGTGCACGGGTTTGTCGAAAGTAATAAATCCCGATGAGTGGGTATCGTATCCACGAGAGTAGGGAATAAAACACTTCAATGTGTTTCTTAACTAAATGAAAAGTGAATAGTGATTTGTGTGACAAAATGTAATGTAACAAAAGTTAAAAAGAAAGAAGAGAAAGAGTGCAAGTAAAGGGAGGTAAGGCAATCGATATAAGTGAGGGTAAACGGATATTGTTCTGCCTAGAATAATTATTTCAAGTGTAAAACCCTCTATTATGCTTTCTAACTAATGCATTAATGAGTCGTGGAGATCCCTAAATACATGGTCCAAATCTAAGGTCAACCATACCTATCTTTATACATGTCCTGAGGAGAAATTGAATAACCTCTCAACCTCAGACTCGTATAGAATCGGAATGAGTTCTTAAGATTGCAAGTGATAAATCCTCTCCTAGATGTGAGACCTAACCCTTTTGGTCCGGTGGAAGATCCCTAGCCACAAAGAGCTCCGTTGCCCTCTACAACTAAGCCCTAGATGTAGACATCTTCCTAAAATCACTTTTAACGCTTCACCAGTTGCCCCGCAACTAAGCTCCTAGCGGAAGGTCATCCCCTTAGCCATCGACTCTACTATAACAACAAAGAGCTCTGAGAAAAATGGAGGTAGAATAAATTACAAATGGAGGGAAAAGGGACCCTCCGCTACCTCCTCGACTCACCCTCTCAACCCTCTCCAATCTAGCTTTGTCTAACTCTCGTGGTAGGGTCACTCAACACAAGAGTTACCAACAAGAACTCTTAACCCTAGTGTCACCTAAGAGAGTATTCACACAATCAAGCATACAAGATTGGAACTCAAATAAAACATCAATTAATTGAAAAGCATAATAAAAGGTTCAATGAAACAAATACATCCTAGGGTTCACAAATATCCAAGTACCCACTAGGGGTTTTAGCCTCCATGGAGCTAATTACAATCAATGAAATCAAATGTAAAAGCAAAGAATCCATAGAAAACCCCCTCGTTAGTCATGGCGATAGTCTTGTGGAGAGTCCTCTACTTGTCCAAAGGTCCCTTTTGTCCGCCTAGGATACACCTTGCGATCGGGTGCCGACGAAAGCTCTCCTACTAACCTTCTTCCAAATGGAGCGCGATGTCGAGCCGTAGAACCTCTCCAAAATCCCTAGCCAATACATCTCAAAAACCCTAGCCACAACCTCTCGATGTTGGAGAAAAAGATAGAGAAAACGACATCCTCAAAGCGGAGCTGAAATCACGCTTTAAATACGAGTCATGAATCGGGAATCCACATGCCCATGTGGGCGTCTTATGGATTTTTCGCCGGGCGAACCCACGCCCGTGGAACTTTCCACACGCCCATGTGGGATTCTCTGTTTTACTCCTTCTTTGGCTGGCTGCGAACAATACCGCTACATTGTTTGCTACAAGATTTTGCTACAGTCACCGTCCCTGTAATACCCCGAATCCATGATTTCATCGAGGTAACATAAAGCGGGCATACGCTTACGCCCGAGATCGCTTTGCTTCTCCAAAAACGGACACATTGGTGACATCTTGCTATCCATGCACAAGTTGGAATGCTTGAATGTGACTACCCACTTGTGCCCCTCAAATCGCTATGCTAACTTGAATACAAGGAGATTGAGCGACATTCTCGCATCATGAACTAACTTATGTCTTCGCGTTTGAACCTTCTAAAGATTTCCACCAAATGATGCATTCATGAGCTACATTGGCTTCTTTCTCCACATTCATCTTCACAACCCTATATGCATGAAACTAACATAAATGTACATATTAGCATTAAAACTCGATAACGTAATGCTTATCGTAGAAAAGAACACCTCGCATTCTTATCACAAGCATTTATCAAACTCCCCACACTTGAGCATTTGCTTATCCTAAAGCAAAAACTAAAACATTAAAGCATAGACAAAGGAAATATTGGAAGTGCTTTGCCTTAGGATCACCAAAGCATACAAAGAGAGCATTATACAAGTAAGGGAAATTTCAACACTCAAATAAGGAAAATCAATGCTCTAGCTAAAACTTGAATCCACGATAA
>NC_052479.1:18423768-18507994 GCF_009730915.1 Dioscorea cayenensis subsp. rotundata | reverse complement strand
ATAATTAATCCTAGGTATTGCCCGAATAATTCTACCTTTACCGATTGATCTCCAGACCATTTAACCCTTGCAT
Source organism: Dioscorea cayenensis subsp. rotundata (assembly GCF_009730915.1). Taxonomy (NCBI): domain Eukaryota; kingdom Viridiplantae; phylum Streptophyta; class Magnoliopsida; order Dioscoreales; family Dioscoreaceae; genus Dioscorea; species Dioscorea cayenensis. The sequence continues at coordinate 18,507,921 of NC_052479.1, read as the reverse complement.
ATTCGTCGTATTCATTTCTTCAATACGATCACCACACCTTCCATTATTAGGTTGGTTATAGTTAGGCGTTAGTACTAGTAGCCCTGCTCGCGGATTCGACTTCACCCACTCACCGTAATTATTACTTGCCAATTGCACTTGCGTTTACACTTATATTCGGACAGGTCGAAGCTTCATCATTCAAAGGTAATATTGGCAATCTAGGTGAAGAAACGGAAATATGGGATTCAAGAGCTAGCATCAACGTCATGCCATACACTTTCAAAGCTGGCTCGAAGCAGCCTAGTCCCGCCTCGGATAACTTTGCAAATTGGCGACGTAACGGTGCGCACATCCGCGCATTATTGAAGACGGCTTGTCAAGGTGATGCTACATTTTCCAAAATACTTTGTAGTGCGGGGATGTTGATGGAAATTCCACGCCCGCGCATCCCACAGCCCTGTGAAACATCCACAGGGGTGTGTGGATCAGAATTCTAACCATTTACGATTTACTCTGTGATTCTTTCGTTTTCAAATTAACCTGATTTATAATAGGGTTTTGATAGGGATTGGTTATGATTTGGAGAGGTTCTAATGGCTCACATCATCATCTCTTTGGAAGAAGGTTGGTATGGTTCGGATTTCATCTTATGAGGCGATCTCATACCGATTATGATCTATGACAGGTAGAGGCTGAAGGCATTTATTGCTATAACCATTCCAGGGCCTCCCATCTATCATTTCTCACATTTGATTCATTTTCTTGTGCTTCCTTCCATGGGAGGAACCCCATGGGTACTCTGGGTACTCAGAACCCTCCTAGGATGTATTCGCCTACTGAATCTTATTATGCTTCAAATTGAATTGATGTTACCGTGAGTTCCAATCTTGAATGCTCACTGTTTGAATACCCCAGAGTGACACTAAGGTCAGGAGTTCATGTGGTAGCCCGTGACGAGTGACACCACGAGAGAGTTAGACAAAGCTTGATTGAGAGGGGGTTGAGAGGTGAGTTTAGGTACATCATCATTCCCTTCCCTCCGGGTGATAGATTCCCACCTCCGCTCCTCGAGTTCTAGGGCCACAATAGAGTGAATGAGCTAAGGATGACCTCCGCTAGTAAGGCTTAGTTGCACAGTGCAACAGAGTGAAGCTGCGCCAGGTGATTTTAGTATTACAGGGCTTCATTATGGTTATGATCTTCTTCCGACCAAAGGGTTAGGTCTACAATTAGGGAAGAGATTTATCGCCTGGAATCCCCGCAGCTTAATGCAATCCTTGCTTAGCACGAAAGTTGAAGAGGTTGTTCAACCCTCCTCCGAGACATGTAGAGTGATTAGTTTGCTAAGCCTAGATTCGGGACCATGCATTAAGGGGATGTCCTCGACCTACCATTACATTAGTTAGGAAGCATAATAGAGTTCTTGCACTTAAACAATTTTCCTAGGCGGATCAATAATACCTGGTACCCCATCTTATCGATTGCCTTACCTTCTCCTTTACATTTGTTCTCTTCAAGAGTTTTACTTTTGAGAAATCGAATCTTGTAAATATTATAATACTATTCATCTTCATATAGTTAGGAAGCGCTACATTTTATTCCCTTTCCTCGTGGATATTTTATACCCCACTTACCTCGACATATTACTTCAACAACCTGCACTGCGGGAATAATGTTAGTTTTGAAGGAAGCTAAGTCCTCAAGTCGTTCTCAATAAAGTTTCACACTGTGATGTGGACAAGGGCTTGATCACTCATCATTGAGATCACAAGACATTTCTTTCCTAATGAACACTACTTTTATTGTTCTTTATTCATTCTTCGACTGGGCGTATTACTTCTTAGAACTTCTTTCTTTAATAATATTGTATATTATAATTGACTTAAGAGAACTATCTCTTCAAATCATCCTACTCTACTCAACTTTTATAATCGATGTATCTTCATACTATCTTGGAAATTCCACGATAGGCTACTTTGAGACCGCTTTGTTTACCAAGCAAAGGTATAATGGTGGTAGTTGCTTGGAAAGCTCAAGGCCACTTAAAAGAGAAAAAAGAAATAGATGATGAGGAATAGAATACAAACCAAGAGAAAAGACGTACAAAGTCTCACAAAGACAAAGACACAAAACAAGCAAAGAGGATAGAGACAGTATGCACTAAGAGTTAACTATATAAATGTAACCAAAAGTAAATTAAATTCTATAATAGATTTTACCGGATGCATCAAACCGTGATTTAATATCTTCTTTCTCTCCTCAATCTCTTTCCTTCGTGATAATTTTATAATTTAGATTAGTAATTTTCTATTTAGTCAGAACATTTTAACCCGTGATAGCTCTTTCTTCTCGGTCTCCTTTCAAAAGGGAAAGGCCTTCAGATTCCTAATCCGGTAGGGCTTTATCGACTTAGTTTGGTCAGAGCTTAACGACCTGTAATCCCGCTACCCCGAACACCGCCTGAGTCTTTGTAATGGCTGGAAAGTGTACCTGCAGCCAAGCCTATTGCCACGCCGACCATCAAATACAGATTGGGCCCCTTCTCAAATCTTTGATGGAATGGCCCACCACACCCAAGAGTCGCTTTATGTCATATGGGAACTCATGGCTCCTTATGGTTTTTGATATCCAGTAATAATAATAAGAATAAAAGTCCAGGTTGGTTGGTGAGCCTAGTGATAGGAGACTATCTAGCTTGGTTCGGAGAGCACTTGTTGGGTTAAAGATTTGTTTTCTGCTAAATGTTACGGCCTAAATGCTGAACTATTGACCCAACTTGTGCGGATGGGTGTTCATCCCAAAGTCTTCCCGGACTGCATGCATACATCCGTAAGTAACTTAGTACAACATGGCAAATTTCATTGAGAGGAATCAGCAAGACGGGTCCTATTCTGTTAATGGGTCTTTCCTTCGGATGTGTCTTCTCAGGTACTTGACCCTTTCCTTGTCTTCTTGCTTTGGCGCACTAGCTGGCGACTGACAGGATCGACTTGGGTGGGCTTGCTGTATACGCGCGAGCCTTCACTGCCCCTGTTCTGTAACTCTCTTCTTTCGTCCGTCCACGAGGCAGTCAAAAGAAAGAGAGAAAGGGGCGGCTATAACACGCAGGAGTCGTGGCGGTTGTATGCCACGAGGTCCCTATGGACAAGGGGACAAGTGAATCATCGCTTAGGGCGCAGGCGAGCCTCTCACCATCCATCCCATTGCATTCCTCTCGTAGAGTACTGTACCGTCTCAGACCAGATACATCTATTGAAAGAAAATCATCTTCATTTTGATATTGATAGGGATCCCCACTCATTCGCTTCCTTTGATCGATGGAAATCTATAATCGCTCCAAGCTCATACTGCCGAAAAGCCCAAGACCAACTCATCTGCGGAGAAAGATAAAGATCCAGGCTCATGCCCTCCTAACCCATGCGGAAAGTCCGCATGATAATACGTAATAAACACATGAGTAGTGTTAACGACCTCGATGTGAGATCCGCAGCTACGGGTCGCCAATCAGTACCCTCCTCGTGGCAGCACGAGAGGGTCGATTCCCAGGCCCAAGGAGCTACTTATTACTTCCCTTTCGTCTATTTCCTAGCCTAACACTTCGAAAAGATGAACATTAATTCTACAAAGAGAAAGAATTAACTACAATGAAACTGAATACTACTACTACACAATACGAACTCAAGGGAGAATCAAACATCGAGGGAGTGATTTGGACAATGAATCCCCTAGGGTTGTCATGAAAGTCCTGAAATTTAGGATGAAATGTGAGATGGTAGTGGCTAAGAGACTCCCTAAATTAGCTCAATCCGATGGTCGATAATTTGAACCCCTAATCGTACAAGTAGCCGTAATTGCTCCCGCCCAAATCCTCGTGATGATTGCATTACACTCGAAGTCTCTAATCGTGGTCGGATACTCAAACTAGGTCCAACCCTAATTGCTGAAGGGGTACAAAATACCCGATGGTCACGGTGTATTTGTACATGGATCCCTTCCATGCCAAGTGTGTCTAGTACGTAAAGAGGCGATGGTCACGCAACCAAGTACAACCTAGAAGTCGAAAATACGTAGTTCTCATGCAAATCAACACATCAAAGCACACAAGGCTTGAACCATGAAACTACAAAAATTCCATAAAAGAAATACAACATCCAACAAAGCATCAATAAAGATGATCATCCAAATTACAAACAACTCAACCTAGAGTTCATCATGTCCAAATCACAAATAAGTTAGTTCCTCATAAAAGAGGAATGCTCTATAGGTCCTAGGAACAAGTAAGCAAGAAAATAAGTAAGAACTACTCCATCTATCTTTAAACAATCCTTAGATGGTGAAGATCTGAAGATTTGAAGAGATCTCCCTCAAGTGATGCTTTTGATGCCTAGGATCTCTCTAACCATATTCTCCTCCAAAGTTTGTCTCCTCTTGGTGAAGTCTTTGCGTGAATAGATCGCGATGGGAAGAGTAGGGGCGGTGGCTAAGAGGCCCAAGAAAAACTCCTCCTCGAAAAAGCTCTTTCCTTGCCCTAGAAAATCAGCCCAATATATATCTCAGTCCAGTCGCGATCCATACGGGCGCATGGAGCCCGGGTGATGCCACGTGATCGTTTCACCCGGAAAAGGCGTAGGTGCTCGGTGCTCAGCTCTGCAGATGAGTTGTGAAATTCTGAAAGCCTCACAAGCACCCATGTGGCGCATGGACCCCGTGGAAGCTCACTCACGAGATGCACCTTTCTGATCTGAGCACTCCAAAAATGCCGCTTTTGGTGTCAAATTACGTCCATTACATTTTTGAGCTCGTTCGCCTCATTTAAGATCTGTAACTTACCGAAAATAACCAATTTATACTTAAACGGGTATCAATTCATTAAAAATATACACAAAATAATACAAGATTAATACTTATAACATATATACGTTTAGGCGTTTATCAACTCCTTTTCTTCCTTACAACTTTTTGGCCTCATTTCTCAAAGAGTAGAGGCTCATCGATCGGACAACCGTGCTGCGTCCCTCTATCGCTACCTTAGGTAGTTCAGTGAAGACACTACGTGGACCCATTGGAGTGCGATGAGAAGATTTTTCATACAAAAATGCTCTCATGGGTCGAACTCCTACTATATCTCTGCCATTGCTCTGCATCTAAACTAAAGGCTGATTCGAGCTCTCCCGCTCCGAGGTGAGGATTTCACTTTAGATTAGTTTAGTTAGTTGTATATAAGGTTCCACCCTGAGCATTAAACTAAGGTTGACCCTTACTCTTCCATGTTTTGCATCTTGACCCAATTCCGAGGGATAGGACTAACTATTCCTCCTCACTGCTATAAGTGACATTCATAGCTTGATTGTTTCATTCTTAACGATGAACAAAAGCGTAATTAATAAGAGCTTGCATACTCCACGAAGATAACCCATTTCTCAAAGGTAAGGAAGGACTGATGATTCGATTCCAAAGCAAGGGGAAGAGGGGCATTTGAAGTGGCCAATCTTAAGCTCAAGCGAAAAGCGAGGTTCCTAGGGAAGAAACAACGATTCAGCGATGAAGTGGCTGGATTGAGCGCTTTTCTAGCGTCGATTCGGAGTTTTCGCTCGCTAGATTAAGATGACTTAGATACTTATGCGAAAGGCGAGCGAAGTCCAATGACACTAGCTAACTAAGCGAGGAGAGCTTCCCCTAGGGTGAATTACTTACTTCGGAAAGGGAGGAAAAACATCCTACCAATTCTCTTAAAAGTAAGAAAGATGTCTTTAGTCTCCCTCTAGTCCGAGGTAAGTAGTTCATTGGTAGAGCACCTACGATAATGATCGAATGCCTTCTTCCGAAAATCCTTCTTTCTATCGAGAGAGAGCAATTTTGAGTGCTATAATTCATCTTTTGGTACGCCTATTGGTGATTTCCCTATGATTTTCATCATAAGAATTCTATTTTTCTTATGGTAAGTGGTCTATCTGTCCACAATGATAGCTCTTCTTTTCAGGGTCGTCTACATTTTACCAATAACAAACAGTAGGCAGCTACTTTTGCCAGCACCATCTGAAAGGTCCTTGGCTAGGCAACATCTTTGGCTAGGCTTGGTCGAGCAGGCAACATTGGTCGTCTATTCAACCAAGGCTGGTAAAGGCAAGAAAAGGATATCAGATACACTTGGCAATGAGAGGGACTTCCAAGCATGCCATTCATTAGATAAGGTATGTATTATCTTGAAATTGCTATTATCTACTAAAATCCTTCCTAGAAAAAGGTGGGTTAACTAACGAAAGAAAGATGGAACCAGATGCTTCTTTAAAAGAAAGTGTTTTGCCTTACCTATGATGCAAGAAAGATAGGAAGAATTTCATTGACAACAAAAACATGATGAGTATAGCGTGCATTTCTTATAGGTTTATAGGTAAGGGCGGCCTACGCCTTCTCATTCTTGTACTACACCAACCTCTCGATATGGTCGAGTAAAAAGGAAGGTGGGAAATCGACTCATTTCCCGGGTGTCTTAGAACCCCATCTAGGGCACCTCCGCATTACCATGCTTTCGCTAGGGAAGTACAAGTGCTATATATTATTATAAAAATATAAAAAGTGTATTTGTCTTATCCTTACTTTAAGAAGTAAGTGATTAGGGAATTAGTGTAAGTAGTTCATTACGAACATCCCCCTCCTACCCTCAACCCCTAATGTTGTTAGCTAGTTGGGTCGTATCTCACCTTTTTCATCCTCCATTTTAGCTATGAAGTCCTTCTACTCGCTTTGCGTGAAGGCTAGTTATTTTTATGTCTTTTATGTAAGATGTATTTTTGGTTCTATTCTTGATTTGAAAAGCCCCTGCGATGAGGGATAATAGGTTTTTGAGCCAACAGATCGGATTGCCATCCAATGTTGCATTTTTCTTTATTTTATAAGGAACATCAGTCCGACACCGAAAGAGAGGGCAAAAAGGGCTCAAAGTCAATCTTGAGTGGTACTTGTCTTGAGATAGAGAGAAAAGTAAGTGATATTAATGTGATACAACTTCTGATTGATTGATTGATGGATGGGCCAAAAGCTTATTCAATTGTTTTCGGGTTTCTATTGAGTCCGTTAACAAAGGAGTTGGGTAGAAGACCCTTTTCTTCTTTGACACTGAGGCAATTCGAGGCCTTTTTAGGATTAGGACTTCCATGCTTCCTTATTGGCTCCGCTCTTGCTAGCTAGGGGATTCATCCCTATCCCTATCAACTAATAAGGGAAAAGATCCAGCAACCTATTGCCTGACCTTGGCTCTGACGCATCCCTGTGTACTTCAAATGTCTTAAGTCAAGGTCCCTTTTTCGTATATCTACTATACAGAATATAGAATCCTCTTCTGGGCATCAATCCTCTTGGGGGATATCGTTGAAGTTTCACTCACCTCTATCCTTGCCCTTTCCTTGCTTGTAAGCCAAGCTTTCACATCTAACTGTAAGCACTCTTCCATTATGGCCATCCCGCTTTTCCTATTCCTTGGGCTATGTGCAATAAATCTGTTGAGATGGAAAGAAAGTTTTGATTACCGCTCTGTGGCTTCCTTCTGTTTGTTAAATGAGTGAGTCCTCATTAGTTGCCTTTTATAAATAAGGGTAGGAACATCTTGGACAACGTGCTGCTAGCACATAAATGAGTCAGGAACTTCCTTCCATCGGCGGAGAGGGAGTGAAAAGTTCTGCGCCAAACTGGATATTTGAAAAGCTTTCTTTTTGTGGGGTCAATAGATCAATTCATACATATTTAATGGTTTCAACTAGAACCACAAGGAAAGCCGAAATCGCTAGACAGGTGACACCTATGTTGTTGAGATTACACAGTTGGTCAAATAAAGGATGATACAGATAGGCATCATCCCGAACAATTTTCAGTACACTGGTGCACCCCACAGGGAGTCTGTAATAGCTAGTTAAACTAACTGGCTTGTACTACTGGTTTTTTATTGTTCTCACTCTCCTTACAGCTTTAACTGCTCCTACAGCTTCCTTTCTGAAGTACTTTTCTGGAATACGAACTCTTTCTCAATGGGACCTCTATTTTTTATTTTCGACCAGACAAATAGGGAAGGAAAAACCGGATTCTAGTGAGTTTGACTTGAACGCTGACTCAGATGCGGACGCAAGGTCAAAGTATCTTGCAGAAGAAGAGTCTTAAGCGGTGGTGTCTCTGCCTCTTATGTAGGGAAATTTCTCCATGAATTGGAAGGATTGATTGAACCACCCATCACCACTTTTCTTTATTCTAAAGACTGCATTTCATGAAAACCTACCCTAACATTGGGGGCTCGCAACTTTCTTAGAGAAGGGCCGCTCGCAGGCTCACTTTTTTCTTTATTGAAGAACCCCGGCAGTAAATTGACTTCGGGTTTGCTTACTCAACCTAGGCTACTCAAATTAGACGAGAGCTTTAGATTATCGACCTTCTTGATCGGCGAAAGCTGGGATCTTCAGCAGAACTAGCACTTCCCTTTGATACTGGACTCTCCGACCCAACCACCTAGCTCTTTCTGTCCGATATCAGGGATCTGGGAAACTCGGTCTTTTTTTTGCCTCCTCTTTGTGGCTTATTTTGTTTGGCCGAAAGACAAAAATCATGATTTATTTGAAAGCTTACACATAGGGAGAATCTTTTTGCAGGAAAGGAAGATTATCTAAGGGTAGAGGCGAATCGCATAAAATAGAGGAATTTGTCCAAAAAGACATGGATCGGACTGCTCTTTCAAAAAGGGATTTCCAGTTGAAGTGCCCTTGCTGAAATGAAAGGTCTAGTGAAAGCAGATCCCAGTAGCTTGAAGAGAAAAAGGCTAGGACAATAAGAAGAATAAAAAAGAAGAGTCAGTCCCGAGTTGAAAACTAGGGACCAGAAAGAGAAAAGATAAGAAGGTGACAAGAAGTAGGGATAAAGAAGAGCCCCAGGGGGAAGCAGGAGGTTGAGCTCGACCAGACCTTGATACTCACCTTCGTCGGGAAGATATCTACTTTTATAACTGCCTTGATCCAGATCTATCGCTGACCTTTGACAGGTGATCTTCCCTTTCCTAAATATAGAACTTGGGTAAGTTTGAACGACTGATTGATCGGGAAAATCCATGGCATTAATTACAAATTTTGAGAATAGTTCACGGACAAGGAAGGGAGAAGGAATCTCTGAGTTATGGATCTGGATCTCATTATTGGACCATGCAAATGGAAGGCAGAAAGCTCCGTTGGCAATATTATCCACTTATGTGCCCAAGGCCTAGTCAGGGTTGCTTGGTCAAAAAGTCAGTGCCAACTCTTTCATTGTCATATGCCCTTTACTTTAAAGCAAAGCTCGGTGGCCTGTCTTTGAATATAAGTCTTCTCTCCTTTTGGTTTGGGATGCAAAGTCACCTACTTATTGGTTGAAGGAAAGCATTTGACCGACTTTGGTTGGATAGCTTTGAGAAAGATAGGATTCTATTGAAAAATTTGACAATTAACTCCCCAAAGAATAGGAAACCAAAACAAGAGTCTCAAAATTCCACTAGTCACAAAAACATCCAAAGTGGAGAGATGCTAGCCCAATGGAGACTTGTCAAAAAGTGCGGATCACCTGATTTGATTGTCAAAGATGACCTTCTGTGAGTTTGAAGCGAGGGCTCATGTGCACAGTGATCCCAGAGCATTTTGATCGATGAATTCAACCGAGAATCAAATCTAGGTTTTTGACTGAATCGATCATGGTCTAAAACATTCTTTAGATGCTTTGGTTCAAGTTTAACTCCTTGAGGCTAAAAGCACCCATAACCCCCATTTTTAGCCTCAGAATTGACATACTGACCACCAGACCATGAGCAACTCAAGTGGAGTCTGCTCTCCTTGCCTTGAAGTAGGTCTTTAGCTTTGGTGCTATCCTTCCCTTTGACTCCGATCTCCTCTTTCCTGCTCCACACAGATCAGGTTTTGAGGGCGAAGTCGGCTTTCTCATCCACCGGGCAAGCAGGTTGCACGGGTTAGGAAGGTGGGTAAAGACAAGCAACTATTTCCTGATGGCCTTAACGGATAGAAGGCTATCACTCGTCTAGGGCCCTCAGTCAGGCTTTTAGATTAGACAAAAGGAATGGTCACTCTTTCTGTTCCTGGGATCAAAGACGATGATAACAGACTCGGTCGCCACACAGATCTTCAGTCACCTGCTAAAATGAAAAGCTTTCTTTGGGTTGTGTTCTTCTTTCCTCCCTTCTGTGTATGGTGGAGGACCAAAGGATCTTGCTGTTGTTTAAGGATAGCTTCGGGAAGAGAGGGAGAACGAGTAAGTAAGCAGCATTCATTGATTGGAGTTTTGTGCCTGATCCAATCTATCTGATTGAGCAATCAAAGTCGTCAGCATGAAGAAGAAGGATTTCACTTAGAAAAACTGGATAAAAAATAAGAGAAACAAGCACAATGGTTCAACTAAAGCGGTGAAAGGCTAGTGCGCACATCTTGAAGCTCCGCTATCTAGAGTATTTTCCAGCTGTTTGTCCCTCACTCGGTTCTGTACTCTGATCTGACTCACATCTCTTTGGAGCTCTACCATTTCTTGTCATACTGTCGATTGCCTCGTGCTTATGGACTTGCTTTCTCTGTATTTGTTACCATTGCTTGAGAAAAACCGGGGGTCTGTTCGTGGTCTTTTCTTCCCCTTTGTACGAGATGGCTGCTCTAATTCTAATTGAGATGACCAAGGCCCCGTAACGAGCTGGACTCGAACCAATGCTCGATGGGCTCCCCCAGACCATGGTAGAGTCAAGCTAAATTTGGATGGCTCTGCCTCTCAATAGGACCTGCGGGGCTGGAGGTCTTATTATTATAAGACACAATGATGGCCGGGTACTTGCTTGCTATTCGATCCCAATCGCCCAGTCTACCAACAACTGAGCATAGGTTTTGGCCCGGGATTCTAATCTATTTTTTCATACAATTGAGGCAGGTGCGGGGACTCTAAGATTACAATCCAGATGCTCCTCCAGAAGGCGACTCCCCCATGGACCCTCAGGACCATTGTCCATGATTGCCAGTTTCTGCTACAGAAAAAAAGTCTCACAGCTGGTCAGCGAACCACCAGTTTAGGGAAGAACTAAGGCATTGAAAGACCTTTCCCCTAGTGCTTCCCTTGAAAGAAGCACGAGTCGAGCGGGTTTTTATCTTGTGAGGCTTTTCAGGGACTACCTACTTCAGTTTAGGGCTTTTGTATAGTATAAAGTATAACAGCCCTCATTTGGCCTTTTTGTTTAAGGGCTGCTCGCCTTTTTCATAGTTGTAGGGCTATAGTCGGGGAAGCAAGCCAAGCATCTATACTATAGACCTGGCTTTTAAAACTATAATAGGTCCTCTCGCCGAAACAAAACATGTTCTTTCCCCGCCCCGTGTGATCCGAGAATGGGATCAAGATTGACCCAGACTCACGAAATGGCGCCGCCGGCAAGCAGGAAGACGTATCCTGATGTCGATTTCCTGGTGTCCGGGCACCCAGCGTAATCGGAGTCCGAATATCCGACGATCTCCAGTATATCGGATCGCCGTTATGTGATCATGTAGTCTCTGGTCCCCTGAAGATATCTCATGACTGCTTTCCAATGCTCCATGCCTGGGTTACTTTTGTATCTACCTAGTAAACCCACAGCATAGGCAATGTCCGGCCGTGTACACGTCTGGGCGTACATCAAGCTTCCAACAGCAGAAGCATATGGAATGCCCTCAATCTGATCCTTCTCTATATCGCTCCTCGGGCACTGCGAAGCACTGAGCCTGTCTCCCTTCTGTACAGGTGCCACACTGGGTTTGCTGTGCTGTATACCATACTCTCTAAGACTTTAGGGATTTAGGGCCTTTTGATATAGTCCGAGGATACCTCTGGAGATGTCTCTGTGAATCTCAATGCCAATGACATATGAGGCTTAACCCATATCCTTCATCTCAAAAGTTCCTTATGAGGAATGCCTTCGTATCGTGCAACAGCCCCAGATCACTGCTAGCAAGCAGTATGTCGTCAACATACATATAGGACTAGAAAGAGAAACTTGCTCCCCACTGACCCTTGAGGTATATACACTGATCAACACTGTTTTCCTTAAACCCAAAGGTCATTCTCACCTCATGGAATTTTAGGTACCACTGACGGGAAGCTTGTTTCAGTCCGTATATAGACTTCCTTATATCTTGGGGTACCTTCCGCTCCATACCGTATACTGGATAGTACGGCTGGGAAGCCTGATATATATATATATTCTTATGGACTCAATTAGACTCAAATGACGGATTCTGTTTGATCCCTCCGGGTCGACTGCACTCCTCTTCACTTCCTCTCTCTTCGCAAGATTTAGGCTCGGAAAAGGTTGGTTCAGGTGGGGACCTCTCCGTAGGGAGGGTTTTTCTCTTTAAGAAGGAGGCTCCTGGCGCAACAAACTGAAATCTTGGAGCACTCTCGACTCTACGGTGTTTATTTGCCAACTCCAAGGAAGTAGGCAAAAGATAGAAGAAAATTTTTTAGATGAAAGGTATGCTGGAGCTAGAAGAGAAACACATTGGAATGATTCATATTATTTGCCATGCTAATGTTCCAAGCAAAGGAATTTAAAATTCGATTTCAGGGTAGGGTAAAAAAGAGCCCTTTTTTCCCTATCTAATCTATTAGGAGGGAGTGATAACGAAGAACAATACTTGATCAGGGGGGAGGTTTTTCAATCCCAAATCCTAAGTATGAAAATGCCGAAGAATCGGCTTAATCAGAATCCCTGGCTGTGGGGAAGGTTGAAGGATTTTCTTTTCCAAGGGAGGTAGTCTAAGTCTCGATCACGATCTAGATATCAATCTGGGGCATATTTCCACTAAACTATAGACTTTTGCTCCTAGTGCGCCAGAGACAAAGCTTCACGCAATAGCCCAAAAACGAGGACAGTGGGAAGGTGTGTGTTACCCTTTCACGATTAAATTAAGAAAGCTTTGATTTTCTTTCAACCCACATTTGTCTTTTCTAGCCAAGTATACAGGATAAAGCTCATCATTTTGATGTGTTGGCGATGGTGAGTCCAGTTGTCGGGTTGGAGGAGACATCCAAGAAATGTCTTCATAAGACAAGTTCAATAAAAGTTAGAAGAATGAAAGCCCAACATATCATTTCAAACAGCAAAACCCCCGGACAATTCTTTGTTATTGGCCAGCTAAATGGATGCTTCATTTGAGAAGACGGGAGGATCCCTAGAACTACTGGCCCTAGAAGAAGAAAGAAAAGGCAAATAAAAATATTTGTAAACACTCCCTCTCAAGCTTCCGCATAGATATCTATCATGCCCAGCTTGGATGCAATGTGGCGCATATGATATCTCCTAAGAGCTTTAGTAAAGATGTCAGCCAACTGGTCTTCATACTTCAAATGTTAAAAAATTCTTTCATGGCTCTCTTTTCACGAGAAAAATGCCCTAAGGTGACTTGAAAGTGCTTTCTCTACTCATGGAAAACCAGATTAGAAGCAATGTGAGTTGCTGCTTGATTATCACTATCATAGAACATTCTCATAGGATGAGAGACCTCAACTCCAAGCTCACTTAGTAAGGTTTGGAGCTCATAAGCAGTGTGAGCCATTGCTCTACACTCTGTTTCCGCACTCGACCGTGCGACAACTGTTTGCTTCTTACTCGTACACATCACAAGATTTCCACATAAAAATGTGCAGTATCCAGTCGTAGACCTCCTATTTATCAGTGAGCCCGCCTAATCCGATCAGCATCTTCATAGGCAGAAATAAGATGATGTCTATTAGAAGTATATCAAATAACTTTTCCAGGAGACAACTTAAGATACCACAGAATTCTTTACACGACTTCGAGATGAGGGATAGGTGGAAAGTGCATAAATTGACTAAGGAGACCAACCGCATATGCAAGATCCGGTATGGTGATAGTAAAGTAGATAAGTCTACCCACAAATCTTCTATACATACCGGGATCATTTAGGAGCTCCCCCTGATCTGAAGAAAGACGATAATTTTCTTCCTTCGGGGTATCAGCAGGCTTGGCTCCCCAAAAACAAGTCTCCTTTAAAAGATCAAGAGCATACTTCCTCTGGGAAAGATAGATCCCCTTTTTTAGTAAGAAACTTTTTGATAAGTGCTTGTGCGATATGAATGTGAAGTGTTCATTCCTTATGTTGACCATTACTTTTCTCAGGTTTTTACACTAATATATGTGTTTTTATGTTACTTTTTTAGTGTAGGGTTGTGAGGCCGAGTATGAAGGAAATAGGCCAATGTGGATCATAATGCACCTATTTTTGGAGGAAATCTCGCTAAGGTTCAAACGCGAAGACATAGGTCGGTGTGAGATGCTAGAGTGTGTGCCAACCTCCTCGCATTCGAAAGTGAGCACATCCATTTGGAGGGGCACAAAGGCGATCACACTCGAGTATTCTGATTTATGCACATAAGAACGAGAGCTCCACCAACATGTATATCATTGAAGAAGCAAGTGATTCATGACGTAAACATGTGCCCGTTTGCGTTACCCCGATGAAAATATGGAATTGGGAAGTTATTCAGGTCAAAGACTGTAGCTGAGCAATGGAGCATGTACTATAGCAGCACTGTTCACAACTGGCCGAGAAATCACAGAAACAGAGAATCCACACGGGCGTGTGGAAATTATCCACGGCCGTGTGGAAATTCTCGCAGTAGCGTGTACCGTCCCATGCCCGTGGAGTCGCCCGATTCCAGCCCTATTTAAAGCCGATTCAGCCCCGATTTTGATATTCTTTTTCCATCTTTTCCCCAACTTGAGAGAGAGCTTCAGCTACGGTTTTGAGGGGCATTGGCTAGATTTTTGGAGAGGTTCTACGGCTCCGATATCGTGCGTCATTTGGAAGAAGGTTATTGGGAGAGCTTTCGTCGGCATCGATCCGGCGAGGTGTATCCTAGGCCCGACAAAGGATCCCTTGCGATGAGTAGAGGAGTGTCCACAAGACCATCAACATGACCATCGAGGGGGTTTCTTTATGGATTCATTGCTTTTACATTCGATTTCTTTGATTGTACTTAGCTCCATGGAGAGATAAACCCCTAGTGGTTACTTGGGTGATTGTGAACCCTAGGATGTATTCATTTCATTGAACTTCTTTATTATGCTTTCAATAAATTGATATTTATTGTGAGTTCCAACCTTGAATGCTTGATTGTATGAACATTTCCCCTGGAGTGACACTAGGGTTGAGAGTTCTTGTTGGTAACCTTGTGAGTGAGTAACACACCACGAGCGTTAGACAAAGCTAGGTTGGAGAGGGTTAAGAGGGTGAGTCGAGAGGTACAGGAGTGTCCCATTTCCACTCCGACGTGATAGATTCTACCTCCGTTCCTCGAGTTCTTTGTGCACATAATAGAGTGAATGGTCTAAGGGATGAATCTCCGCTGGGGCTTAGTTGTGCGTGCAACGGAGTGAAGCATTGAGGGGATCTTAGTATCTACGGCTTAATTGTGGTTAGGGACCTTCCGCCTGGACCAAAGGGTTAGGTCTATAATTAGGAAGAGATTTATCACCTGGAATCCCTAGAGCTCATTGCAACTTTATTCGAGTGTGAGGTTGAGAGGTTATTTAATCTCTCCTCCAGGACATAAATAGAGTTAGGTATAGTTGACCTTAGATTTGGGACTATGTATGTAAGGATTTCCACGACTCACCATTGCATTGATTGGGAAGCATAATAGAGAGTTCTTGCACTTGAAGCGATTATCCTAGTTGAAGCATCATCCGAGTACCCCATCTTTATCGATTGCCTTACCTCCTCCTTACTTTTGCTCTCTTACTTGTTGCTTTTAATTGTTGAAAATTGAATCATTGTCACACTTATCATTGTTGATATTCCACATAGCTAAGAATCGAATTAAGTATCTTTACTCCCTACTCCCTGTGGATTTGATACCCGCTCACAAGGGATTATTACTTCGACAAACCCGTGCACTTGCGGGATATACGCAAGGGGATCTTGTCACTTCTATTCTTAGGAAGTACTTCAGAGTTCCCAGATCCTTGATCTTAAATGCCTTACAACAATGTATGTGCCTTCAACTTCTTTATTGCCTCAACATCATCCCCGGTAAGGACAATGTCATCAACATAACCACTAGAACCTCCATCCCCTCCTTTCTCTTCCTGACAAATACAGAATAATCTGCATGACTTCTCTGAAAACCAAACACTTGTACAGCACTGCCAAACTTTTCGAACCTTCTTAGTCAATGGACTGCTTCAATCGATATATTGCCTTCTTTAATCGACATACTTTCCCTTTCTCCCCCTATGGTATGAATCCAGGTGGCGGTAACATATATACTTCTTCCGTACCTACCCCCATGAAAGAGACAAACAAAGAGCAGTGCCCACCGCATTGCTCCCTGAAAATAGAAGATCGAAATGGAAGGGATGCTTTCAGCTTCTAGTTCCATAAGACAATCAAAGAAGTGGATTAGCAGCTCAAGGTGGCAAGATTGAGATTGACAGCGGATGAGATTGACTACGAGAAGGGGTTATGTGCGGTTCCGATCAAAGCTTATTTCACTTCCAGAGGTCTTAAACGAAGGAAGGCAGACAACAAAAGAAGGTCAGTGCGAGGTAGCAGGTTCAAGTGCAAGCGATAGGGCAAGAAGGGGGTCTATTGGGGATGGAAATGTGACTGATACAGACACCATTCCACACCTAGCAAATGAAGGAAGGACAGCAGCTAGAGGTGACAGCGAAGTGAGGTTTAGTTAGCAGTTTAGAATAACTGTGCAGTGGGGATGATCAAGCAATGGCTTTTTCAGTCGTATGCTTTGGTTGTACCCTTTTGTTGTATAAAAACTTTGTAGTAATCCAAAAACTATCCTAGTATTCTAATGCTCAATCCTTCCTTCTCGTGGGCTTTTTCCCCTACACAGAGTCTACTCTGCTAACGACCTCAGCCTCTCTCTTAACAAACACATCTACACAAAGCCATGTGTCCCACTTAGGGGAGTCAGTTCTTTGATGAGGTAACTAGAAGCTTAGAGGAGAGCGCTAGCATTCACACTTCCATTGATTCGCTTCACCGATCGATGGAATCTTATTTGAATTTCTTAGTCTAACCAAATAGAGAAAGCAATGCTACTCATTCTGATCCCAGTTGGTTCTCTCTTTCAGGCAATCCCAAACACTGACCGAGGAATGGAAGGAAGCATTTGATGACCAATTACCATGACATGACACAAACAAACTGATAAGTGCTTGAGTGAACATGTTTTTATGCATGTTTTACATACATTGAGCATCATATTTTATACGGTTTATGTCTCATTTCGTGTATTGGGTGTTCTTTTATGCATATAGGTTGTGAAGGCATTGGGATTTCAAAAGGGAGCGAAGATAGGCTATCATGGCATAATATTGGGAGTTCTTGTGCAAATCAAGTTGGAAGACACAAGAGGAGTTCGTGTATGAGGAGATGTGTGCCAACTTCCATAGTTTTGCAAGCCAAGTTATCAATGGAAGGGCACAAAGGCAGCCATGTCTCCACATTCCTCCTCTTTGTAAAGATTTCAAGACCTTTCAAGACGCATTGATGAAGGAAAAGCCGTATAGCCTACCATATGATCGTGTGCCCGATCGTGTGGCCTTAAGAGGAGAATGTTTATCATCGCGTTTGTGGAAATCACCATACTGTAGCAAGTTCACTGTAGCAGTAATGTAGCAGAATTATTGTTCAAGCGCCCGCGCGGAAATTCCGCGCGGCCGCGTGGAAATTCCCGCAGCCCACGCGGGCGCGTGGGGGCACGTGACAGACGCAATGTGAGGCTATAAATACACCTTTTGGCCGATTCTAAAGGGACTTTTTGCGGAGCTTTGAGCATAGACATTGAGAGAGAGGCGGCTAGGGTTTGAGGAGAAGGTCTTCGCTGATTGAGAGGAAGTTCTTCACCAACTTTGATAGATTCCTTCGACGTCATAGCATTTTGGGGAGCCATTGGCGACCTAGCTTCGGAGAGGAATCCTTCAAGACGTAGAACTACCAATCAAGGCCAATCCGCGCGAATTCGAGGGGGTTTTCTCTATGGGTTTTATTGCTTTTCATTGTATTCATTATTGTTTTGTAACTAGGGCCATGGAAGGCTAAACCCTAGTGGGTATTTGGGCATGTGAACCCTAAGATTTATATTTTTGGATTGATTCTCTTAATGCTTCTAGTTAATCCGAGTTGTCTTGAGTTTTTAATCTTGTGATTTAATTGCTTGCTAGTGTTGTTAATCCTTGTGGTTGATTTACATTGCATGATTTAATACTTTGATGTGAGAGGTCTCCATTAGAGTTAGATTTCCAAGATTAAAAGAGGGTTGAGAGGGTGAGCCTTGAGATGGAGGAGTGTCCCCTTTCCCTTTCGATTGAGTGTTTCCTATCTCCGTATTCCATATTCTCTTTGCAACCATATTTTGGTGTGAGGCGTGAGATTGCTCGATTTCTCCGCCCGGGACCTTGTAGGGGGTTAGGATCCTTCGCCGGGAATTAGGGTTGGATCTACATTTAGGAATCGGTTTCACTCTTAGGTTTCCTTAGAGCATATTGCGGTCATATGGGGTGTGAAGTGTTGAGATTGGTTGATTTCTCCACCGGGACCTTGTAGGGGACTAGTGCCTTTTGCTTGGAGACAAGGATTGGTTATCATTGGACTACCTCGACTCATTAGACTCGATTCTAGAGCATTTAGTGAATCTTGAGCTTCAAAGAAGATCTTAGGGGGATCATTACCCGAATACCTCATCCTTAGTGATTGAGACTCTTCTACTTTATTTCTTGCATACTTGTTTGCTTTGCTTGCAATTAGTTCACTTCATTATATTCATTGATTCCGACTAGATAATTGAGAAGTGGTTATTACTAGTACTTCCGTTCCCTGTGGATTTGACTACCCGACTCACCGGGTAATTATTACTTTGACACCCGTGCACTTACGGTTTACACACGCATATTCGGACGTGTCACAAACATACATTGAGCTAGCATGTTGAACTTGCCTATTTTACTCGTCAATAAGGATAGGTTCCTTCTGATCTTGCTTTATAGGCTGATCACTGGACTTCTTGAATCTCACTAGTCATTTATGAGCTATTTACATTAGAAGAATGCTCATTATTATCTATTTTGACTTTTGATCCCTAGCTAGTTGGACAAAGAAAGAGAGGAAAAAAACCAATGACATTCATCCCAAGCCGATTGCTTCTCTCGAGATGGTAGTTAGGAAGGATAATGTTTTGCCTATCGATGTAGTTCCAAGCCTTCGATGTTCCTCGGAGACTGACAAGAGCAAGAATTGGTACTAACATTGTAGTAGAATGGGATTGATGATGAGCGGGCAAAAGCCACCAGATTTGCTGGTTTGTGAGCCAGGTTCAATCCTTTTTTTTTCTTGGCACGAGATGCCGTTACACCATACACAGTAGGCGAAAGACCAAGCACAAATCTCTTTGATTAAACATTTTGGTATTTCAACATGCGATTCACTACCTAAAGCTCCTTCTTGTACGCTAGCACTTGAGGGAGGTGGTTCGGCTACCTTTTCCGTCGTGTTTGCGGATGGAACATCAAAGAGAAAATTAATTTCTCTCTTTCTTTTGACTATGCCATTGATGAAGATTCATAGCTTGGGAAAAGACTTGAAATCCTACATTGTGGCATTGCGATAAAGTGTTGACAGAGCATAGTGAAAGGCACCACATCGAGAGAGAGGGCAGGGGAAAGACCCAGATTTTGAGAGGCGTACAACGAGGTTATATCACTCTAAAACAGGTATGGATAACGAACCACAAGCTCTAGCTTTTAAGCTGAAGAAAAAAGCAATCATACCCCTGGAACAGAAAGATATTGCACTTCAAAATTGTTACTAGAAGCACTATAAGTGCACTTCCTATCTAAGCAAACCAAACCCGAAAAAGCACGTCCCTCCCGGCTAGCCTTGCAAGAGCAGGTATGTGGGAAAATAGAACTGAGCATCAAGGCTGCAAGACAGAAGGAAGGTTCCAGCGTGTAGGAAAGCTTTTTCACCGTCCATTGGGTATATGTCTCTATCTCGCTCTCCCAACTCATACTTATAATTGATAGGCGGGCTCAATGCTAGATATTGACCTTTGGGGATCATTCTCTTAGAATTCTTGGTATTTAGTTGTTTTCCTTGGTTCCTCCCTTCAATTCATGAAGCAGATCACCGGGAAGGCTCTTTCTCAAGAATAAAGTGAGAGTTAGAGTTTTCGACCTTTCACATCGATTGACAAAACTCCTGATAGAAGCCCAGTTTCTTTAGTAGGAAATTAACGCGTTGAAAGATCTTTGATCTCACCTGGAAACAAGTCCAACAAAGCACTTTTCCCTACCAAATTCTATCTATCACTGCCTGCTTCTTCCATTCGCTGAGCTCTAAGCTCCTCTGGCAAATCATGATGTGCGCATGTTGGCTACTCTGCTTTAGTAGTGCATTAACTAGTAGTCCATTATTGATTAAAGATTTGGTACTGACACCTGTCTGACTAACTATAACTATAAGCCTTTGGAAAATATATATTGGATAGGGTTGACTCCTTTTGTTTAAAACTTTATCAAAGACTCAGTGACTTGGGATGTCCCGAGATCGGGGTCAAGCTACAACCTGTAGATCGTCAAAAAGGTAGTTTTCCTGCTTGCAGAAAGCCATCTACTTCATGAATATGAGGGATTAATTTCAAAAACCTTATGTAATGTACTATTTCAGCAGATCATAAGTGAGCCTGCTTGTTGCTAGCCTTGCAATCATTGAAAAACTTCAAGGCGAGTTTGAAAGCTTGACAATTGACTTTGGAGAGCCCCTCTTGTTGGACTTAGCTCTTCCATACATAAAAGCAGAGTAGATAATATGTCTAGTAGTCTACTAGGACCAAAGAGGAGCTCGCCAAGCGGAGGAGCCGGGCTCAACTACTTAACTAGTCTGGAGCAATGTCCCTGTGCTATCTTCCTGTCTCAAGGCAAGTCTGCTATCTTTGCCTCATTGTCTGCTTTTACTTAGTTTTTCTTTCCATGACAAGAGAACTGAAATCATTCCCTTAGGCTTTCATCGGCAAGATTACAAAACAAACAACAATTAATCCACTGGGGGACTTTCACGAGAAGGCTGTTTTCTTAGAATTTAATGGCATGTTTATGAGCCGATTGTCAAACTAAACCAACTACTATACGAACAGTCCTCTCCATTGCTCTACGCCAAGGCTGACAAATCAAAGAACTTGATGTCAACAACACCTTTCACTTACGACATTCATTCAGAGGTGCACGCGGCAGACGGGAAAAAGAAGACTCTACCCTTAAAAAGTTTCTTCCACACCAAAACCTTTACTCGGGCCTCGACAGGGAGAGAGTAGTTGGGTCGAAATTAGCTTCTCCTTTGCAAGGAGGTTGCCTTGCTTTCGCGTGACCTGCAGACGGCAAAATTTGCATATATAAGACAAGGTTGGTGTCAAACTTGGAGTGTACTTTTTGAGATGCACAATCATCATTCACACTCTTACCGGATTTTCTTCCCATATGGTGATTTACTGGAATCCTTAAAACAAACTTTTTTCTTTAATTTGGTCTTCAGCATCATTCTTTCTGCATTGATTCAGTGCTTGCCCGCTTCCCTGCTACAACTGTTAAATAATTTCAGTCTCTGTCTGATCCTCCGACTTAAGAATATAAGTATGCGATTCTAGTTAACCCCCGCATCCTTAGTACGCGAATGCCCAAGCGAATGATCTTCTCTTTGGGGAAACAACAAAAACCACCATCTCACTCTTTCCTTTCTTCTGTCCTACCTTTTTCTTTCCAAGGGATAGGCTTGAGTGTATAATAACGTTTTTTTAGGGTATGCCCGGGAACTAGTCCTAGGTCAATTAAAGATCCAATGTTGGAACCTCATGGGTAAGGATAAGGTAATGGAATTAATAGAAAAATTCATAGACCTAGGTGGGATAGGAGAATTGATAAAGGGAATAGAGATGATGATAAAGATTATCATTGAGAAGACGAGAAAGAATTCGCATGCGGTATGACTCTTATTTTAACGAAGTGCAAAAAATGCGATCTTTTTTGTCTAATAGAACAAAGACTAATACCTTAATTAAGTCTGTAAAGATCAAATATGTTGATTAAAGTGCTTCTCTGATTACTCAAGACATCTCTTTTCAACCGAGGAACAATCAAATCTCATTCTTTTAAGTTTAATAAGATTCGGGATTTTGAACTAAAGCGGAGACTTGTAACTTTGGATTTGAATAAAAACTACGTCCCCATCGTCTTTTAGGCCTTAGCTCCAAGATCTCGCTTTTGCATCGAGATTTTCGGTTCTCACCAGGATCTACTTGTTTAGCCGCATACCACATCAAAATATGGTGTGATAAAGAGAAGAGAGTTGTGGCTTTACCGCTTTCTACAACAAGCCATTGGTCTATGATGAGCTCTTTACGTGAACTACTTGGGAAGGACCACCCTTTCCATATGGATTCTACCGTTGGACTTCTTCCATAGGTTTACTGTCACCAATAGCCTATTATCTTTGACGGTGATCAAAGATCATCATGGACCTATGCATGTCCAGCATGGACCTGCCCGCTAACCTACTTCTCATATAGTGTTCCAAGGCAGGATGGGAGTGAAGGTCGAGGAGCAAAAATCCCATCGCTGAGCGTAGGGTGAAGTTAAGGTTGGTATGAGGTATGATGTAGTGTGTTCAGGGGCTTTTCGTGTAGCATCGAGCGAAGGAAATAAAAATGTAAAGAAAGTTAAAGGTCTTAGTTCGCCGAGTCTTAGGACTTGAATGAACATATTTAAGGTTTTTTCACAAGGATAAAGAATCACAAACTAAGAGAATCGCGAGATCGTCCTTCTCGATGAATGAGAGATTCATGAGGAGTGGATGAACAAAGATAACCATAAGGTGCATTCGATGACACTATTATCTCGGAAGAAGGACTTCAGGAGCATTATCACCAAGAAAAAGAAGGATAGCTAATATCATGACAATGTCGGGGAAAAATAGGTACAGCAAGTCACAAACAAAAGAACATAAGGAAGTACCATTTTGTTTCTTTGGGCATGAAACCTGACCCCTACCATACAACCTCGGGTCATTCCGCCCTTTGGCCTTGCCTCAATTATCTTCCCTATCTTCCGCCCTTCTTCACCTATCAAAAAGGGTCAGAGGATGGCCTCCAACTCAATGAGAAAAAAGTGCTAAGGGTGCAAAAAGCATCTTTTGTGTGGGAAACCTAAGCAAAAGAGCAGGAATGCAAATGTCTACTTAACTTCAAATGTAGTAGAAGAGATAATTGTTTTTTGCAAGAAAACGCCAGAGTCTTTATTAAAACCAGTGCTAATACCTCTTACCCTTAGAGATGACCTTACTCAGCAAGTTAGATAGATAGGGTTTTGTTGAACGCTTCCGCTAGTCCATTGGGTCGCGCATTGTATATGGTGGAGTAGATCCAGTAAAGATGAGACTGATTGGCGAACTTCCACACCTTGGTGTTCTGGAAGGACTTCCCATTATCGGAGGTGATCTGATGGGGACCCCAAACCGATAGTTAATGTTGTTCAGGAAAAACTTGTTGACCGTTATTGCTTTGACTTCTCTGAGCTTAACAGCTTTGGTCCAACGTGAGAAAGAGTCTGTTGCTGCCAATATTTTCTTGTGACCAGTAGAGGATGGAGGATCTATCGGTCTGAGTTTGTTTGTTCCCCAAGCTACAAACAGCCATGATGCCAGAGTATTTTGGGGTTGATGGAGAGTTTCGCCATGGAGATGGAAAATGTGGCATTTCCTGGCAAATTCCATGCAGTCAGTAATCATGGTGGGCTAGTAGTAAGCTATTTCTGTTATCTTTACTATAATATTAAATATTCTAGTTTAGGCCCTAACTGATGAGAACCACACATGCCGGTGTCTACCTCTTCCATGACTTGCCAAGCTTCTTTATGTTTATGCGAGAGGCAGATTAGGAAGAGCTGATCAATGGATCTCCGGTAGAGGGTGTTGCTAATGTAAGCATATCGAACAACATGCCTCTTTATCTCCACCCTATTTTGAGCTTCATCTGGCAACCTCCCATTTCTGAGGTATTCTATAATATAAAAGGCTCTCGCCAGTACGCATCTTCTTCAGGATCGTTCGGACCCTTAATTTCATTTACCGCCTCGACAGGGTTCGCCGAGTAAACATGGGTCCCTCAGTTCGGAAACAAAATGTAACATTATTATCTTAAGAAATGGACAGAGGCGAGAGAAAGCCAAAGAAACTTTATTACATTACATCCATGAATAGATGATAAGATTGAAATAAAGATCGGTTAAGTTAAATTGAGAGGATAGATAGACTGCTGCGTTGAGACGTCCCGGACTAGACAATACTAATCCGAGAGGGAGGACCAAGACCGTGGACACTTTCTCCTTATACCCTTAATACTTCAAAAGCCATGATGCCGTTAGAGAGGCTCTGCCTTTTTGAGCGAACAATTGTTAATTTCTCCGAAAGACCGATGAGTGGACAATGGGTCATTGTACTGCTTAATCTTTTATTTGCAATTTGAGTCTTGATCCTCTCAACGATCTTCTGGTAAAGTAGCTTAAAATTGAGTCTTGTTTCATTTTTTGATAGAAAAAGCATAGGATCTTAAGAGGTGGATAGAAAAGAAGGATCTCATAGATTCCTACTTATTGGAAGGAAAAAACTTCTACTATTCATTCTGCCGATACATTAGCTTAGACTCCCACACAATGTCAAGGAATAGGCTTGTGCTTGAAAAAGGAGAGAGATGCGGAGCTGCTCGACCAGCAGGGAGAGGAGGAGAACCTGCTATATCGACTCCCTGGATCTTATGGGAACCTAAAAAAGCTATTTTACTTTATGAGCATGAGCCCACTTCCTTTGTTTTCCTAGACCAATTTATCTTATCCCTCTCTCGACGCTGACTGAGGAGGGTTAATTCAAAAAAGATGAGTGTCGATCTCATTTGTCAGTCTTTTACTGCGGATTGCTCAACTCAACTCGAGTTTAGATGGGAAGACGATGCTACGAGCAAGACTCAACACGAAAATCCTCAATCTGCTGATTTTGAGGTACTTTATTTCGATAACACTAATGGTCTTCTTGTCTTTTTTGATTTTGCTTCATCCGTTTCTTTCGTTGTATAATAACTTTCCTTGACCAGCAAGCCAATCAATAGGGCTTTCCTCTACTTGTCTTGGTCCTATGCCGAGTAGTACCACTTTGCGCTAATAAAGACGCATACAGATTAAAATAGGTGCTTCTTTCAAAGCTATGGTGGCCATGGTTGGACCTTTCTTTGGATCATATATTACCCCCTTCAATCAAGGTAACAACGCATTTCTTTTATAATCACTTGACGTATGTCATGCTAACCCCACCACTCCCATTGATTCTCTTTCTCTTTTAATTAAGTGTGAACAGAATGCATGTACGAAAGAAAAACGTAGTTGAATAATGGTCATCGAAGAGATAGAATTCTTTTTTTTAATGTCATAGATAAGAGAAAGAAATAATGACTGGGCAAAACTAATCCAGCAGAAAGACGTCTCACTACTCTTTGCCTTGCTGATTGAGGAAAGCAAGCATCCTACTGTGTGCTTACCTACCTGACTTGATCTTACCTACGCTCGCTCATTGATCGGAAAAGCCTTCCTAAGAAGGGCATAGGTGAGGTGTGCCCCTTTTGGAAACTTGGCTTATGGTCTTAGGTTTCGTTAGGCCTGGCCGGCTTCGAGAAAATTTTGACATTCCATAAGTAACTCTTTTCTTTCTAAGATGGGGGAAATGAAAGTAGAATTCAAATCTCTCTTCCCTCCCACATGTTCAATCTTTTTTTAGCGGTTTCCCTAGAGATTTTTATCATTAACGCAACCTTCATTTTGCTCATTCATGGAGTTGTATTTATTACCTCTAAGAAAGATCATTATCCACCATTAGTCAGTAATGTGGGCTGCTTGGATTACTTAGTGTTGCGCACCTAGGAGGGCATCGCGCTTGGGGATGCAGAGGAGCTATTCTCGCCCAGCTCCCTAACCCAATGCGGTCGGACCACAGGGAACCGTAGCATGGGGGGATGCCCTAATCCTTTTGCCACGGTGAGTCTGGCTAATCGTACGTAGCAGGAGCAAGGGAACTCCCCGAATTCTGGAAGGCACATGAGTCCGAACACTATTATGAATGTCGATGGCGGTGAGACTACGTAGGGTACCGAATGCGTCGTAGGTGAGGCATCTGTCGGTCCTAGAAATGGCAGCAGCGACACGAGGAGTTAACGACCGGGTGTGCTGTAACCTAGGGATCACTAGGCGCTCTTTTCGCTCTATAGGGATATTGAGGCGCATAGCATAATTCCTCTTGGAAGAGGGTTTGTTTGCCCGAGTGACTGATCGTTTTGCCATAATGTAGTCCTACCTACAGCAACAACCGAAGTCGAAGATACATACGACGATCTTTATGTGTGAAGGGATAGGAAGAAAGAAAGTGCAGTAGATGATAATGAGAAAGAAAGGGCGCCGCGTATCGACGGGCGGGTTGAATGGATGAGCAAAAGGTGCCATGGAGTGGAGAATATCTTGAGTATAAAGTTAGACAACTAAATGCACCTTAAAGGTGCGGCCGAGGACCCAGGGGACCTTCTTGAGCACGAGGATAGGCAATTGAGAAATAAAGTTAGCCTATTAGTGCGTTATTGGGAATCAATGCTCGGACCCGAAGAGAGCGACCCCGTAAGCCTTCTTCGATTGCATATTAGCTAAATTGCGCTCAATACAATAGCCACAGTTGGTTTGGCTTCCTCTCTTATCTTAGGCCACTTTTCTTACCTTACCCCGCAACACTCCCACTCCAAGCTAGACTTGTTGAGCAAGATGCATTGCGATTTCCTCTTCTGTGGACGCACCTCCGCCTCACTATGACCCGGGACAGGAAGAAAAAGACTTTGATTTTTCCAGTGGGCTTGATCAAATAAAGCCAAAAACTTACGAGACCTTGTTGGTATGGCTACCATAAGACTGACAATGTAAAGTCACAGGTTGAACTCCTGAGGATTTTTCTTCGACTTCGTCCCTGGAACTTGAAGCTAGCTTTGAAACAAGGGCAGTGGGCATGGAAGGAAGGATGATAATGATGAGATCTACTATTGAAGGAGCGAATGAAAGAGCGGCATGCAAGCATTTCTAATAGAGTGGCCTTCAAAAGAACTTCAGGCAAGCAAGAGCACACGCACAGCAGGCTAAGAAAGGCATTAAGCCGCCAATGTCACCGAGCTACTAATATTGGGATCTATACTAATCCATGCCAAAACATCAAGGGGATAAGTCACCACTCAGAGACCTATACCGGTACAAACTAATCCAGGACCTTATGCGGTGCTTACACCATCCGAGCTTTAGCTTTCGCCACTCGAAGAGAGATGCCTATGAGGACCCATAAAATCAAAAGAAATAGGTAATTTTAATTCAACACTCCGTAGTCACTTTCTTTGTCCCCAGGAATCGAGTTTCCAAAAGCAGATGAAATCACTATTGAACCGGACCTCCTCACTGCCACTCAATTCATTACCAAGAAAAGGAAAATTTGGTAGGTTGAAAAGGTTAAGAAGGAAGAATGCATCCGAACAAATGCATCAGAAGATGAAAATGACCCTCTTTTTAAATCCCTTCGTCACCTACTAGTGAGCCGGAAAGCTTAGGGACACCTCTCCTTCCTCTTCCCCTTATCTTATATAGATAGAGTTGCTTTGGTTTCTAGCAGCCTTTAGCGCTTCTTCTTATTCCCTGCTTTCTCTGTCTACCGCTTTTCCTTCATCAAATCTTCTTTTTATTGACACTTCAATCATGCCAAAACATCACTCCCTTACATACCCACTTCACTCCGAAGCTTATTTCATTCTCATTCTCTTTCTTCCAATCTTCCTTTTTCTCATTGTCTTTGCAGACAGGGACTAAACTATGAGGAGACATTCTGACTTTTATCTACGAGGTTCAAGGTACCGGTTAGGAATAGGGATTTTCACCTGGTTCGCTCTAATAGTGAGAGGAGGCGAGTTGTTTCATAATTCCTTTCTTTTGAAATTGAACTAAAGTATAGAAGCCATCCATGGATATGAGGGCCACAGGATATCAACACTCTTGGAGTAACCAAGCCCAAGAAAGCAGAAGAATGATTGGTAGGCTTGACATGGCACTAATCAATACAGAATGGTTGCAGCAAGATTGCCCGGATGGTTTTGTAGAGTATCTCAATCCAGGTGTATCGGATCATTCTCCTCATCGATTACATTAAAAACCTTAGCTAAACAGTGGCCCGAAACCATTTGAGTTTTCTCAAATATGGACAAAGCACCCAAAACTACAAATAGTGGAAAGGGCTTGGAACATCAATGTGATAGGAAATCAGATGTTCGGACTCGTTATCTTATACAATATCTAGTTCTAATAGACATCTTCTTGTTTACGCCTATGAATATCGCGAATTAGATTGGGCCGACTCACCAGCGGATAGGGAGGTCTATGTTGAATACTACAGATTTTTAGGGAGGAAATCTTGTGGCGTGTAAGAGTAAAGCGAAGCAGGTTGTCGCATGCGATCGAGTGCGAGGCGGAGTATAGAGCAATGGCTCACATTGGTTGTGAGCTTCAAACCTTACTAAGTGAGCTTGGAGTTATGGTCTCTCATCCTATGAGAATGTTCTACAATGTGAATTGAATGAATTTCTATGTCCCCTATAACTTTAGCAAGGAAAGAAGCCGCACAGCCAGTTTTTGTTTTTATTTAGTTAGCGGTGTAGGGTGGTTCTAATCAATTTGCTTTCTTTATGGGTCTTTCAATCAAAAAGAGTCAAGAGTGGATGGTCGGGTCTCATGCATTTAGTAAATAGGGTTAAGTTTAAAGGGGCTGCCTCTATCTCTCATGGGGAGTCGGATCGGCTTCCCGGACTAGAGTAACTCAAAGCTTAAAAAGCTGGTTTTCATGCCCTTTTGTGCCCGTATCGGTGCCTGCTCTTGCTTTTTCTCTACTACCTTTCCTCCCCGACATATTTCCAAAAAGCTATTGTCCCACACGAACTGGCCTAAACTCTCAAAAGATTTATTGACTTGCTCGAGTCGACTTTTTAGCGTCACTTTCCCGTATGGTCGATCAACAAGATCGGATTTCGATTAGCTTGAAACTGTGACTTTTGTGAAGTCCCACACCCTGCTATAAGACTTTGGGAATCTATTTGTCAAGGTCTTTTCGACAGAGAGGAAGCCATTACACCTTTGGGTAGGACTGCATGACTATCTACGGTTTCCGGTCCACGAAAGCTCTATTATTGGCTTACCCCTTTAAGTAGAGACTAAAGGCGGGATTTCAGATTGCACTTGACCACTCAGGTTCAAGTGAGAAATCGTCGTGTGGAAGAGGATCCATTTCAACGGGAGCAAACTATTCAGTGGAATAAACCATCCTTGACCCTATATATATATAATATAGGAATATGAATTTTATCATCTGGAACTTCACCTCGAATACCCTACAAAAGCAAAAAGCCCTATTTGCATTGCGGCTCACTCCTAAAGGTCCCACAAAATCTGTTATCGAAAAATGGGAAAGGGATAAATGTGGACGGTGACACGACCTATTATGCTATGCGTACTTACCCATGATTCGCTGTCTTTCCATGGAATGAATCCCATCCTCCAACAAACAAAAAAGAAGGAAGGATCCTCTCTAGAGTTACGTTACGAGACTTGTAGCACAATTGTTTCTACTTCTAGCTCACCTTATAATATAATAGAATGGATATTTCTCTCTTTGTCACAGCGCTATTGCTCTATAACGAGCTTTTCCTTCAAATGATTAAGTGGTAGATCGAGCCTTTGTTCAATATTCAAAGCAAACCAACAATGACGAAGGGTAGACCGGCAAGAAAGTGAATTTAGAACTCTACCTCTAGTCTTGGCCTAAACTCTATTGTAAGAGAAGGGGACAAGTAATTGATTAAGGAAAGGCATGAGTTTGAATTTGCCAAGGAAGTGACATACTTTATGTATCTGCCGCCCATGAGCGCAGGTGCTATAAGACTAATTACTAATGGGCATTCGCGTACTAAGAGCTCTTGTCAAAAACAACCGCTTGCTATCAAGACTGCCTAATAAAATAAGCTCAACCATAACTTCTTATCATCTACTTATTTACACGTCAGCTCTCTTCCTTACCCATTCACAGCTCATGGTTTCAAAGCATTGAAATAAGACAGGGAGGGTGTGGAGTGAGCTTAGAGTAGAGACAGACTCTCTCCGAGATGGGTAAGTTATTCTGAAATATTAAGTATATAACTCCGCAGAAGAGAAGGCGTAGATATTGACCACCACTACTTGAGGTCTGGCCACCTTCAAAACGGATGCATAATAGCAACGGCTTAAGCTTCTTTTGCTCAAGACGATTCTTGTTTTGAAGTCGTAGTTTGCTCGTTCAATTCCAGTTCTAGTTATCCAATGGTAGCTCTTTCCATCTATCGTCTGGCTCTTCTCTATTGAGAACCCCGATTCAC
Organism: Dioscorea cayenensis subsp. rotundata; assembly: GCF_009730915.1. Taxonomy (NCBI): domain Eukaryota; kingdom Viridiplantae; phylum Streptophyta; class Magnoliopsida; order Dioscoreales; family Dioscoreaceae; genus Dioscorea; species Dioscorea cayenensis. The sequence goes on along the minus strand of NC_052479.1, from coordinate 18,477,369 downwards.
GAGCAGGACTCTATCAAGTATCTGACGTGATTAGGTGGGGACAGGATTCGAACCTGCAGTCTTCAGGTCATGAGCCAGACGAGTCGACCAATTCCTCTACCCCGCTACTTCCCTTAATCTTTCTATCCCTCTTCCCACTGGGGTTCCCCAGCTTTGCTTTGCGGGATAGAACCAATGCTTAGGTTGCAGCTAGGCGCGGAGGTTGGAGCTCCGCTCTTCTCCTTTTCCACCCTTCCGTCATGAGCAAAGCCGCCCTCTTCGAGGCTGCCAAGAAAAAAAATGCAAGTAAGAAGAGCGCACCAAAGCAACTAAGTAGACGAGCGCCCCACCCCAACGTTGTTGTACTTTACTTGATCCTACCCCGCTTGCTGCTATAGGGTGACAGCCTTATTCAATCTTTGAGACCCGGAGAAGTAGGGGGCGGCTCAAAGGTAGCGAGACTGACCGCAATTGCAGGAATCGGTTCTACTCTCTTTCATTTTTTTGTTGGAAAGTGAAATTCGTTTAATACGAGATCACTTCACAACTCGCGGTGCTTACACCTCTCACCTATCAAAGTTCTGTTCAAAAATCTCGTACGAGAACTTGTATAGAGAAGGATTTCCCGCGGCGCAGCAGTTTTTCCATACCAACTTAGCTGCCCGGTGGTGCTATTGGCATAACAATCGGTATACCATAGGTTGACCCAACCCAGTCCTCTCATAGTAGGGTTGGCTCCTCGCAATTCTCTCTTTAACACCAATGGTAGATAGGAACCAAACTGTCTCACGACGTTCTAAACCCAACTCACGTACCACTTTCATCGATGAACAACCGAACCCTTGGGACCTTCTTCAACCCTAGGATGTGAAGAGTTGACATCGAGGTGCCAAATGACACCGTCGATAAGAGCTCTTGGGAGTCATCAGCCTGTTATCCCCGGCGTACCTTTCATTCATTGAGCGAGAACCCTTCCACATGGGACTCCCGGATCACTATGGTCGACTTTCATCTCTGATTGACCAGTCGGTCTCACAGTCAAGCAGGCTTATACCATTATGCTCACGAGCAGAATCAACACTTGAGCCTACCTTCGCATACCTCCTGACAAGTACCCCTTGCTTATATCCCGCAAGTGCCGGATTTGTCGAGTAATAATCCCGGTTGAGTGGGTCGAATCCACATGGAGTAGGGAATGAAAATACTTAGTTTGGTTCTTAGCTATGTCGAAGATCAATAATGATTGGTGTGTGAAATTGATTCAATTCATAATAATAAAAGAAACAAGTGAGAGAGCTAGAATAAAGAAAAGGGTAAGGCAATCGATAAAGATGGGATACTTGAATGATGCTTCACCTAGGAAAATCATTTCAAGTGCAGGAACTCTCTATTATGCTTCCTAATCGATGCAATGGTGAGTCATGGAAATCCTTACATACATAGTCCCAAATCTAAGGTCAACTATGCCTAACTCTATTCATGTCCGGGAGGAGAGATTAAGTAACCTCTCAACCTCGCACTTGAATAAAGTTGCAATGGGCTCTAGGAATTCCAAGTGATAAATCGCTTCCTAATTATAGACCTAACCCTTTGGTCTAGGCGGAAGGTCCCTAGCCACAATTAAACCCTAGATACTAAGATCCCCTCAACGCTTCACTCCATTGCACGCGCAACTAGGCCTTAGCGGAGGTTCATCTGTTAGACTATTCACTCTATTATGGCCGCAAAGAACTCAAGGAACAGAGGTAGAATCTATCACGTCAGAGGGGAAAGGGGACGCTCCTGTACCTCTCGACTCACCCTCTCAACCCTCTCCAACCTAGCTTTGTCTAACGCTCATGGTGTGTCACTCACTCACAAGGTTACCAACAAGAACTCTCAACCCTAGTGTCACTCTAGGGGAAATGTTCATACAATCAAGTATTCAAGGTTAGAACTCACAATAAACATCAATTTATTGAAAGCATAATAAAGAAGTTCAATGAAACGAGTACATCCTAGGGTTCACAATCACCCAAGTACCCACTAGGGATTTAGCTCTCCATGGAGCGAAGTACAATCAAAGAAATTGACTGTAAAAGCAATGAATCCATAAAAAAAACCCCTCGATGGTCGTGTCGATGGTCTTGTGGAAAGTCCTCTACTCATCGTCCAAGGATTCCTTCGTCCGGTATTGGATACGCATCGATTGAAGCTCCCCTACCAACCTTCTTCCTAATGGAATCACGATGTTGGAGCTGTAGAACCTCTCCAAAACCTTGGCCAATACCCCTCGAAACCCTAGTCGAAACCCTCTCACAAGTTGGGTAAAAGATGGAGAAAAGAATGCTGAAATCAGGGCTGAAATCGGTTTTAAATAGGGCTGGAATCGGGCGACTGCACGGGCGTGTATGATGTCACACGCCCCTGTGGAATTTCCACACGGGCATGGATAATTTCCACACGCCTGTGTGGATTCTCTGTTTCTCTGATTTCTCGGCCGGGCTGCTACAGTGATTTGCTACGTTACCTGCTACAGTACTCTGCCGGAAATACTCCCGAATTCCATACTTTCATTGGGGTAACGCACACAGGCACACGTTTACATCGTGAATCACTTGCTTCTTTAATGATGTACACGTTGGTGGATCTCTTGTGCCTTTGTGCCCCTCTAAATGAATGTGCTCACTCGAATACGAGGAGGTTGGCACACACTCTAGCATCTCACACCTGACCTATGTCTTCGCGTTTAAACCTTAGCAAGATCTCCTCCAAAATAGGTGCATTATAATCCACATTGGCCTATTTCCTTCATACTCGGCCTCACAACCATACCTGCATCAAAGTAACATAAAAACACACATATTAATGTAAAAACCTGAGAAAAGTAATGCTCAACATAAGGAATGAACGCTTCGCATTCATATCGCACAAGCACTTATCACCTCCATTACTCTTTAGGAGGCATCCGCCCCAGATAAACTACCCACCTTGCAGTGTCCCCCCTGAATGATTAGTGCGGCAGTTAGGCATCCTTAGATGAAAGAGTGGTCTTTCAGGATTGGTCCTTGTGTATTAACACCTCCCACCTATCCTACACATTCGATCAAGGTTGTTACTGCGAAGCTATAGTTAAGGTGCACAGGGTCTTACTGTCTAGCCGTTGGTACTCCATATCTTCACGGAGAATTCAATTTTACCGGGTCCATGTCAGAGACAGCGGGGCAGTCGTTACACCATTTGTGCAGGTCACTACCCGCGAGTATAGTTGTAGGAGCGAGCAAGAGCTCTTGAGTTGGCTAGGCTTTCGAAGCCAAGGCTCAAGAGAGGAGGTTAGGCATTAAAATAAGAAATAGAAGGTGTAGGACATGGAAAGGGAAGCTCAAAAAAGAAAGAAGCGAACGGTAAGGACGTAAATAATCCAATGACATATGATGTTTAACCCATATCCTTCATCTCAAAGTTCCTTATGAGGAATGCCTTCGTATCGTGCAACAACCTGAGATCACTGCTAGCAAGCAGTATGTCATCAACATACATATAGGACTAGAAAGAGAAACTTGCTCCCATTGACCTTGAGGTATATACACTGATCAACACTGTTTTCCTTAAACCCAAAGGTCATTCTCACCTCATGAAATTTTAGGTATCACTGACGAGAAGCTTGTTTCAGTCCGTATATAGACTTCCATATATCTTGGGGTACTGATAACTGCTTGAGTAGACATATTTTTATATATGTTTTACAAGCATTGAGCATCATTTTTACCATGGTTTATGTCTCATATCGTGTATTTGGTGTTCTTTTATGCATATAGGTTGTGAATGCCTTGAAGAGTAAAAAGGAAGCAAAGATAGGCTATAAAGACACAATGTTGGGAGTTCTTGTTCAATTCAAGGACCAAGACACGAGAGGAGTTCATAAACGTGGAGATGTGTGCCAACTTCCAAAAAGATTCAAGTCAATTCACTAGTTGGAAGGGCACAAAGGCAGTCACATTTTCATGTTCCTTCTCTTTGTGAAGATTGCAAGACCTCTCAAAGATACGTCGATGAAGAAAAGTTTTATAGCCTACCACATGGACCTGTGCCCAGACATGTGGCCTCAAGAGAAGAGTGTTTGGACCGTGTTTTGTGAAAGTACTGTAGCAAACACAATGTAACAGTACTGTATCTGAATTACTGTTTACGCGGCCGCGTGAAAAATCCACACGGGCGCGTGAGGGCACGTGACAGGCGCGGTTTTTGGGCTTTAAATAGGCCGTTTGCCCTATTTTTGGAGGACTTTTGGCGAGGGTTTTCGAAAGCACTTGGAAGGCAAGGCGGCTAGGGTTTTGGAAGCGGTCTTTGGCGATTTTGGGGGGCGTCCATCATGAACTTTGATCGATCTTCTCTTCGTCATAGCATAGAGGGAGCCTTCGGTGACCTAGCTTCAGAGAAAGATTCTTCAAGACGTTGGGAGACCCATCAAGGCCATCATCACGAATTTAAGGGGGTTTTACTTCATGGTTTTCATTGCTTTTCATTGTAATAATCATTGTTTTGTAGTTTGCTCCATGGAGGGCTAAACCTTAGTAGGTATTTGGGCATGTGAACCCTAGGATATTAGAAGTATATCAAATACCTTTTCTAGGAGACAACTTAAGATATCGCAGAATTCTATACACATCTTCGAGATGAGGGATAGGTGGAGAGTGCATAAATTGACTAAGGAGACCAACTGCATATGCAAGATCCGGTCTGGTTATAGTAAAGTAGATAAGTCTACCCACGAATCTTCTATACATACCGGGATCATTTAGGAGCTCCCCTTGATCGGAACAAAGACAATGATTTCTTCCTTTGGGGTATCAGCAGGCTTGGTTCCCCAAAAACCAGTCTCCTTCAAAAGATCAATAGAATACTTCCTCTGGGAAAGATAGATCCCCTTTTTTAGTAAGAAACTTCTATTCTTAGGAAGTACTTCAGAGTTCCCAGATCCTTGATCTCAAAAGCCTTACAACAATGTATGTGCCTTCAACTTCTTTATTGCCTCGACATCATCCCCCGTAAGGATAATGTCATCAACATAACCACTAGAACCTTCGTCCCCTCCTTTCTCTTCCTGACAAATACAGAATAATCTGCATAACTTCTCTGAAAACCAAACTCTTGTACAACATTGCCAAACTTTTTGAACCTTCTTAGTCAATGGACTTCTTCAATCCAAATATTTCCTTCTTTAATCGACATACTTTCCCTTTCTCCCCTTGTGGTATGAATCCAGGTGGCTTCTTCCATACTGACCCCCATAAAAGAGACAAACAATGGGAAATACCCACCGTATTGCTCCCAGAAAATAACAGATCGAGATGGAAGGGATACTGTCAGCTTCTAGTTACATGTGACAATCAAAGAAGCGGATTAGCAGCTCAAGGTGGCAAGATCGAGATCGACAGCGGATGAGAGTGACTGTGAGAAGGGGTCAAGTGCGGTTCCGATCAAAGCTTATTTCACTCCAAGAGGTCTTAAATGAAGGAAGGCAGACAATGGAAGAAGGATAGTGCGAGGTAGCAGGTTGAAGTGCAAGAAGGGGGTTTGATGGGGATGGACATGTGACTGATACAGACTCCATTCCACACCTAGCAAATAAAGGAAGGGCAGTAGCTAGAGGTGACATCGCAGTGATGTTTAGTTAACAGTTTAGAATGACTGTGCAGTGGGGATGATCAAGCATTGGTTCTTTCAGTCGTATGCTTTGGTTGTACCCTTTCGTTGTATAAAAACTTTGTCGTAATCCAAAAACTATCCTAGTATTCTAACGCTCGATTCTTCCTTCTTGTGGGTTCTTCCCCCTACACAGAGTCTACTCTGCTAACGACCTCACCCTCGCTCCTAACCAGTGCATCTTCCCAAAGCCATGTGTCCCACTTAGGGGAGTCAGTTTTTTGATGAGCTAACTAGAAGCTTAGAGGAGAGCGCTAGCGTGCACACTTCCGTTGATGTGCTTCACCGATCGATGGAATCTTATTTTAATTTCTTAGTCGGACCAAACGGAGAAAGCAATGCTACTCATTCTGATCCTAGTTGGTTCTCTCTTTAAAGCAATCCCAAACACTGATCGAGGAATGGAAGGAAGCATGTGATGACCAATTACCATGACATGACACAAACGAACATACATTGAGCTAGCATGTTGACCTTGCCTGTTTTACTCACCAGCAGGGATAGGTTCCTTCTGATCTTGCTTTGTAGGTTGATCACTATACTTCTCGAATCTCACTAGTCATTTATGAGCTATTTACATTAGAAGAATGCTCATTATTATCTATTTTAACTTTTGATCCCTAACTAGTTGGACAAAGAAAGAGAGAAAAGGAACCAATGACATTCATCCCAAGCCAATTGCTTCTCTCAAGATGGTAGTGAGGAAGGATAATGTTTTGTCTATCGATGTAGTTACAAGTCTTCGATGTTCCTTGGAGACTAACAAGAGTAAGATTTGGTACTAACAGAGTAGTAGAATGGTATCATTGGCAAGTCGTAGACCTGTTCCTTGCTTTGACTTTGCTACCTTGTGCTTTGACCGGCTACGAAGGAGTCTATTGCTTGCTTTTACTTTGAATCCCATCCCTCGCTTTCTCTAACCCCCATATATCATGTCAAATAGATAGATTCACTGACCAGATACAAATTCGAGTATAAAAGCAAGATTTATTCACCTTGCTAGCGGACTACTGATCTACTTTTTGATCCAGTTTTTGCACAAAAAAAAATTAATCCTATGAAAAAGAATTCATCACAAAGCATCCGTCTAGACTCTAACCGTGCGCTACTAGCTGGCCAACTCCCACCACCAGCGCACCCTCAATTCTACGTCCACTCTATCACGCTTCTGGTATTCCTGCTTCCAACCAGCCTAAGCGTGATAGCTACACCCAGAGTAAGCAACTTGGATAGAAACATCATTAAGAAAGATAAGGCATAGGGCCTTGACTCAATGCCCGGGTGAACATGCATTCTTTTATCTACAATACACGGTAGACTGAAAACCAAACAAATTGGAAGCGGAATCATTTCGGAGCAATGGCAAGCATCATAAAGAGCCAGCTTTGGACATAAGATATGAGAATCAACATAGTACCTGCTGGCCCTAACTTCCCCACCTACTTGTCTGACATTGCATTCTGACATGGAATAGAGATTGGTTACCACTGGGGTTTTAGCAACTTACTAAGAGAAGGGGCTTGGTCTATAACCAGACTCTAAAGCTGTAGTTGAAGAAGCTAAATCGGAAGCCATTTCAGGTGCATCAACCGACACAAACTCTGAAGCGGGATCAGAAGCAACCAGTCCCGGATAAAATACAGTAGATATAGCAGGACTTTCTTTTCTCAGGTTCGATTTTGGCAGATAGTGATTAATGGCAGTTCATGCGTCTTGTCCGGTGTCTAATATCCTTCGACGCGAAAGGGTCGAGTGCTCATCAAAACAAAGATGTTTTGGTCGAGTTGACTCCATCTCCTTTCCCCACACTCCCCGCCCCAGCTTCTTTTTTTTGCATGCCACATAGAGAGCCACCCATTTATCTTTCTGCTAACACCTGATTTGATTCGTAGGTCTTATATCCGAGACAAGGTTCCAGGAGTCCTTCAAAAATGGAATCAGATTTTGGGGCCCAATTTTTTGGAAAGGAGGATGAACTTCACACGGGGCCCAAAGTTCACTTCTTACGTTTCCTTAACGATCTGCGAGGGGTCATATTCTCAAACCTCTTTCAGCGATCATTTTTCTTTGCAAAAGCAGTTTTCTTTATACCTTGAGAGGGCAATCCTCGCCATCATCCGATGGCACATGCACTAAAAAAAGCTTGCAAAACCTTTGTTTTTGATTTCTTAAAAAAATTGAAAGATTTCTTTATTTCAAACAATCGGTTGAGAAGAAGAGGGGAGGAGATACTCCTTCAGCCCTTCAGCAGGCCCCCTATTAGTTAGATCCTATTTTTTTAAGCCGAAGCCTTAAGAGATAGGTGCTGGTGGTCCTCTGACTGATGCTTTAGTAGATTGTGGGGTCGCGTACCATCTCCTAGGCCCTTCTCACTCAACCTCAACCATAACTTTTTTTATCTTCCTCTTATTCACTTTACTGCTTTTTCGATTTTTCTTATATTGAGAAGGTAAACTGTTGTAGGGACTGGTTCTGCCTTTTAAAGCCTTGGCACCTTTTAACATAAACCTTGCCATTTCAACGATGGTCCTATTCTTGCACTCAGATGCACTATTTTGTTGAGGGGTGTAGCCAGCTTGAAATTTACGCTTAATTCCATTCATCAACCAATAATGAAAAAAATGAATTTGATCGATGTGAACTCACCACTCTTTAAAGCTGTCGGACCTCTTACCTATACTTCTCTTACTGTTGAGAATTGTCGAACATAGCAAAGGGATTCATGATTGAAAGAAATTTCATAGTTTTTTCTTTGTTCTTTTTCATAACTATTTTTATTTTTCTTTGATTTTGGAAAAAGAATTTTTTCCCCTAATGAAATAGATTTGAAGGAGAGGCAGAGTGTGGAAGTAAAAAAGATCTCAAAAAAATGTTTTGACTTCGAAAAAAATTTCTACCGCTAAAGCACTTCACTCAGAGCTGCAATAACCGTGAACTCATCAAGGTAGGTGACACGTCCGAATATGCGTGTGTAAACCGCAAGTGCACGGGTGTCGAAGTAATAATTACCCGGTGAGTCGGGTAGTCGAATCCACAGGGAACGGAAGTACTAGTAATAACCACTTCTCAATTATCTATTCAGAATCAATGAATATAATGAAGTGAACTAATTGCAAGCAAAGCAAACAAGTATGCAAGAAATAAAGTAGAAGAGTCTCAATCACTAAGGATGAGGTATTCGGGCAATGATCCCCCTAAGATCTTCTTTGAAGCTCAAGATTCACTAAATGCTCTAGAATCGAGTCTAATGAGTCGAGGTAGTCCAAGCAAAAGGCACTAGTCAACGATAACCAATCCTTGTCTCCAAGCAAAAGGCACTAGTCCCCTACAAGGTCCCGGTGGAGAAATCAACCAATCTCAACACTTCACACCCCATATGACCGCAATATGCTCTAAGGAAACCTAAGAGTGAAACCGATTCCTAAATGTAGATCCAACCCTAATTCCCGGCGAAGGATCCTAACCCCCTACAAGGTCCCGCCTCACAGCAAATATGGTTGCAAAGAGAATATGGAATACGGAGATAGGAAACACTCAATCGAAAGGGAAAGGGGACACTCCTCCATCTCAAGGCTCACCCTCTCAACCCTCTTTAATCTTGGAAATCTAACTCTAATGGAGACCTCTCACATCACAGTATTAAATCATGCAATGTAAATCAACCACAAGGATTAACAACACTAGCAAGCAATTAAATCACAAGATTAAAACTCAAGACAACTCGGATTAAGTAGAAGCATTAAGAGAATCAATCCAAAAATATAAATCTTAGGGTTCACATGCCCAAATAACCACTAGGGTTTAGCCCTCCATGGGCCTAGTTACAAAACAATAATGAATACAATGAAAATCAATAAAACCCATAGAGAAAACCCCATCGAATTCAGCGGATTGGCCTTGATTGGTAGTTCTACGTCTTGAAGGATTCCTCTCCGAGCTAGGTCGCCAATGGCTCCCCCAAATGCTATGACGTCGAAGGAATCTATCAAAGTTGGTGAAGAACTCCCTCTCAATCGTGAAAAACCTTCTCCTCAAACCCTAGCCGCCTCTCTCTCAATGTCTATGCTCAAAGCTCCGCAAAAAGTCCCTTTAGAATCGGCCAAAAGGTGTATTTATAGCCTCACATCGCGTCTGTCGCGTGCTACAGTACTTTTGCTACAGTAAACTTACTACAATACTTTTACTACAGTGATTTCCACAAACGTGATGATAAACATTCTCCTCTTAAGGCCACACGATCGGGCACACGATCATATGGTAGGCTATACGGCTTTTCCTTCATCAATGCGTCTTGAAAGGTCTTGAAATCTTTACAAAGAGGAGGAATGTGGAGACATGGCTGCCTTTGTGCCCTTCCATTGATAACTTGGCTTGCAAAACTATGGAAGTTGGCACACATCTCCTCATACACGAACTCCTCTTGTGTCTTCCAACTTGATTTGCACAAGAACTCCCAATATTATGCCATGATAGCCTATCTTCGCTCCCTTTTGAAATCCAAATGCCTTCACAACCTATATGCATAAAAGAACACCCAATACACGAAATGAGACATAAACCGTATAAAATATGATGCTCAATGTATGTAAAACATGCATAAAAACATGTTCACTCAAGCACTTATCAGTAGGTTTTTTTTTTGACTGGCTGCAAAGGATTGTTCTTCCCTCGGGTCCTAAGCAGCGGGTTCCTGCTTTAGTATGGGTTCCGGTGATCAGGATAGCCTTAAGGGAGAATCTTTTATCATCGTAACACCCTTAATGATAGGTTTTGAAAAAGATTTTTCATGTCATTTCCATTTAGGTCCGATTGGGATCTCTCCGTTGTTTCCCTTCCCTCCCGAACCTTTTCCTCAAAATGAGAAGGAATCTGGTACACTCGAATTGTATTATTTAAGTGCTTATTGCTTGCCAAAGATCCTACTTATATAATTGGTAAGTCATCAGGTTATTCAAATAAGTCATATTTTCCGTGGTTTTCCCATGTTACAACTTCCGTACCAATTTGATCGATCCGGAATGGATCGGTTAAACATTCTATTAGGCAGCCCAGTCTTGACTCCTCTGTGTGGTATTCATTCTCGTTCGGCTCTTGGAATCCCATCAAGCAGTGGTTGGAACAGCTCGCAAAATCTAACCATTTCACTTACTTCATTGCCCCCAACCCTTTCCTGTAACTCTATTGAAACAGAATGGTTTCATGTTCTTTCATCGATTGGTTATTCCTCTCCGTTCGTATCTCCTTATCCAATTTTGTTCTCGATTAGTTCACAAGATTGAATGGCCAAGTCCTAGATTTGATTGTTTTCCAAGAATGTTGACCAGGCCCCGGGTATGTAAGTTAAGCCATGTATCTGGGAGGAACTTCAAGGGCTTTCGGTGTTGAAACTCAAGGGTAATGGAAGGATCCCATCAAGGAACCTTTTCGGCTAAAGGCATAGTGAGTGAAAGTAAACATAAGGACCATAGTGAACAAAGCAGTGTTGCAAAGAGGAGAGCTAGTCTTGGTTAATCCTAGGCTAGCCATTGAAATTCTAAAACCTTTCTTTCGATTCAAACAGTAAAAAAGGTTGTTCTATCTTCTGTCGAACTGCAGTCTCGCCTGCCATTGGTATCACAACCAAACAGTCCTTCCGATAACGGTAGTACCACTATAAGCTTTCCCAGTTAGCCTTCCATTCCAGATAGATTGGCTTCCATTAGCATGATCTTCCCATCTGTCTGGTAAGCCACTAAGCCAGCTTCAGCCATTAAGCCAACTTGTGTATGGACAAAGGTATAAGTACCTTTCTTTGTTCTTGAAAGAAAAGTGCATAATTCTCAAGGAATGAATCGGTATGACCGACATAAAACTCGACTTGCTAGATATTACGGTGGTTCAGTGAGCACCATGCAGAATCTCCCTACCATTTCCTTCTCTTCCGCTTTGGCCAATATGAGTTCACCTGGTACTAGCAGCTTTATCGGGGAATTTCCAATCTCACTAGGAGCTTTCCAAAGAAAGAGCTTAGTAGCCACATTAGCAGCGCTTGGGATGATTTTAGTCGTGGTGACAAGGTCCCATTGCGTATATCCCACAAGTGCACGGGTATGTCGAAGTAATAATCCCGGGTGAGCGGGTATCGAATCCATAGGGAATAGGGAATAAAAATACTTAATTCAATTCTTAGCTATGTGAAAAATCAATAATGATAAGTGTGACAATGATTCAACTCTCAACAATAAAAACAACAAGTAAGAGAGCAAAAGTAAAGAAAGGGGGTAAGACAATCGATAAAGATGGGGTACTCGGATAATGCTCCGCCTAGGATAATTGTTTCAAGTGCAAGAACCCTCTATTATGCTTCCTAATCAATGCAATGGTGAGTCGTGGAAATCCTTAATTACATAGTACCAAATCTAAGGTCAACTATGCCTAAATCTATACATGTCCCGGAGGAGAAATCAAACAATCTCAACACCTCGCACTCGCATAGAGTTGTAATGAGCTCTAGGGATTCCAATTGATAAATCTCTTCCTAATTATAGACCTAACCATTTGGTTCAGGTGGAAGGTCCCTAACCACAATGGAGCCCTAGATACTAAGATCACCTCAACGCTTCACTCTGTTGCACGGGCAACTAAGCCCCAATGGAAGTTCATCACTTAGACCATTCACTCTATTATGGCTGCAAAGAACTTGAGGAACGGAGGTAGAATCTATCACGTCGGAGGGCAAAGGGGACGCTCCCGTACCTCTCGACTCACACTCTTAACCCTCTCCAACCTAGCTGTGTCTAACGCTTATGGTGTGTCACTCACTCACAAGGTTACCAACGAGAACTCTCAACCCTAGTGTCACTCTAGGGGAAATTTTCATACAATTAAGCATTCAAGGTTGGAACTCATAATAAACATGAATTAATTGAAAGCATAATAAAGAGATTCAATGAAACAAATACATCCTAGGGTTCACAATACCCAAGTACCCACTAGGGGTTTAGCTCTCCATGGAGCTAAGTACAATAAAAAAAATAGAATGTAAAAGTAATGAATCCATAAAGAAACCCCCTCGATAGTCATGTTGATGGTCTTGTGGAAAGTCCTCTACTCGTCGTCCAAGGATTCCCTCGTCCGGTATAGGATACGCCTCGATGAAAGCTCCCCTACCAACCTTCTTCCTAAGGAATGATGATGTTGGAGCCGTATAACCTCTCCAAAACATTGGCTAATACCCCTCAAAACCCTAGCCGAAGTCCTCTCTCAAGTTGGGGAAAAGATGGAGAAAAGAATACTAAAATCGGGGCTGATTCAGCTTTAAATATGGCCGGGCAACTACACTGGCGTGGATTCTTCACGCGCCCGTGTGGATTCTCTGAACTACTGTTCTTTCGGGCGGCTGTGAACAGTGCTGCTACAATACTTGTTATCGGGTTGCTACAGTGCTTTGCTACAGTATCTAGCCTGAATAGCTTCCCGAATCCATACTTTCATCGGAGTAACGCAAACGGGCACACGTTCAAGTCGTGGATCACTTCCTTCTTCAACGATAGGCAAGTTGGTGAAGCTCTTGTTCTATGTGCATAAGTCGGAATGCTCGAGTGTGACTACCTTTGTGCCCCTCCAAATGGATGTGCCAAACTCGAATACGAGGAGGTTGGCACACACTCTAGCATTTCACATCAACCTATGTCTTCGCGTTTGAACCTTAGCAAGATTTCCTCCAAAATCGGTGCATTGTAATCCACATTGGCTTCTTTCCTTCATAAACGACCTCACAACCCTACCTTCATAAAAGTAACATAAAAACACACATATTAGTGTGAACGCTTCGCATTTATATCGCACAAGCACTTATCACGCGGCCTATTCCCTTTGCCTATATAATCGTGCAGTTTTTGGAAATTTTAAACCCGATTTCCTCCATAAATTATCCGATCCAAATGGCAGAGAAGTTTCCATATTTCTACCTTTTCTTGTTGGAGGGGCGACTCATAAGTCATGGGTTGCATAGCTCACAGTAGAAGTCCCCTTTTTTTTCCATTTCTTTATTACCCTAGAGGGGCCCGGGTGGGACTAAGACAAAAAAAGGACGGGGGGGACCATGCATGGCACTTCTTTACCGTGTCTCCGAGGGGCAGTTGAATGACCGACTCATGAATGCTGCCGGGTCAGATGAGCCAATAACTCGAACGCGTTCGGTCAATTTCTGAGCAAGAATCACACTGTTACCTTACCTTCACCATGATACGGACTCCAAGTTCTTATGGTAGAACCCGAGGAGTTTCCTTCAATATAATGTGATGATGGGAATGGAAACCAGAACTATGACCGGTGCCTTTGTGGTCCGAGATAAGACTTATATATCAGTCATAATAACGTAAGCATTATTTTTGGTAATACCGATGAAGCAGATGGCCGCGGCGAGGGAATCTGGGACGGAAGACTCGTAATATCTCTATAGATCTGGCAAAAGCGAAAGACCACTTATCGTCAGGGGGTTGACCGCTGAGCTCACTCTGGCCTCGCAGGACGGGCGGGCCAGAGTGGGTGCGAGATGGAGATGCCATAGCTTATGGCTAGAGCAATGGGAGGGAGCCCCAGCGCAGAGAAGAGTAAGGATAATGAGTGCTCCGCTCGCCAAGCAGGCGGCAGGAGCAGCGGGCAAGTGCTTGGTAAGCCAACAGCCTAGTAAACCGGGCGGGGCACTCAACGAAAGGAGGGCACACTGAACAAATATGAGAAATTGGCCCCGCTTTCTTAAAAACAAAAAGCAAGGGCCACTACGGGAGGTTGAACCAAGGACCTATGGAAGTCAGGGGTCATCCCCAGTTAATATTAGATCAAAGAATAGGGACCGTAGCACTGACACTTTTTTTTCAAGATAATAGGGGAAAAGATGGTATTCTACCCTACCGAGACAACGGACACTCTCAACGGATCCTCCATGCACTGGGTATACCATACCTCTTCCGTGCGTATTTATTATGGCGGGAATAGAACAACAGGGAAAGACCCGCCCAGGGCTCGAGGGCGAGCCATACGAGAGTGAGTCGAAAGACTTCTATTTCCGTTGCGTTGGTTCAGCCCCTCTCAATCTTTTTCGTATAAGGGAAGGGGAAAGGAGTCTAAATCAATGGACATTAATGAACCATTATTGATGGACGTTGCACATGACATGATCAATTCGACTCGACGGTCCAGCGCTAATAGAAGTAGCTTACACTCCGTCTAGAGAAGGTGCCAGGACAGGGCTATTTTCATAGTCATAGTGGGGGGTCTTATGAGATCCAATCTAGGATTCCATCTCACACGACGCACGGAGATCTTTCCATAGATAGAGTTGAGGGCTCGGCTCCCCTGATTCTTAAAGTTAGGTTACTACCTGCCTCTACGGAAGATGTGTACTTTGTACCGCCTGCAGGTCATATAGATCGAAACCCAGAGCGAGTTGAACGCAAGCCCCACCCACAGCTACAACTAGTGGCCCTTCTAAGGGCTTAGATTCTAAGGGCGCTACTGGGGTCTAAGCCCCTAATTTGGTACTTAATTAAGTAGGATGGATACTGAGCCAATTCATATCACAAACTTGTCTTGTTCAGAAATGACTCATACTATCACCGCAGGCACTTAATGAATAAATGGAGATCTTCCTGGACCAGGTAAGCTAAATTTGGAAATATTGGCCATACCTTCTCCCCTATGTTAGCATTCTCGGTAGTTTTGGATAGTCGGAATAGGTTAAAGGCCAATCCTAAAACAAACAAAAAGCAGTTCCCTTTTTTTTTGATCCAAACGATCAAAAGGGGGCTACCCTTCATCAGTCTTTCCATGGTGGTACATGTACATATGACGCAAGCGACTTGGTTTCTTCCATACAAGCAAGGGAATATGGTTCATTCTGTCCTGTGGGAGTTCTTATTGATCCTCCTGATGTAGTTGCAGTTCCAGTTTCTTCCTTCGTGCTAAGCTAATCCGCAGCCCTTTCACCTTTCCCTGGTTTTAAATTTGAGATCAGATTCCCTTACATATAGTCTTTTCTCCCTTTTCTTTTGTGGGGTTTTAATTTGAGTTTGAGTTCTCATCCTAGGCCTTTACTTATGCAAGTAGTAAGAAAAAAAGTATATCTCCCCTATTCCTATTTTTTTCTTCCCCTTTTGTTAGCCGATGACATTCCTTCTATTACAAGCTAGCCGCTGGTTAATATTTCATTTCCACTCTTCCAAAGGTCTTTGGGGTATGCTTGACTTATAAGGGAGGCACTCTTACAAGGTATAATTCTTCCCTATTTGGCTAAAAAGCGCTTGATTTTTGTCCATTTCTTTTTGCTTTGGGCTTTCTTTTCCTAACTAATCGATTCATTGAGGTCTCGGTCCGATTGCTCCCCTTATCGTTTTAGTTTCTCCTATTTCCTTTCCAGTGGGGTAAAGGGCAAAAACTGGTTATAGAGTAGAGAAATAGAGGATGTAGAGTTTCTGAATCATGGTGTTCTATTCCTTCTCCTTCCAATAGCGGCGGTGCTGGGGTTCGAGATGCCTTGACATGATGAAGCTCCATCTGCATCCGGTTCATTTGAGCCATCATTTCCACGAGCTTGGACATTTTTTCTTCCATTTTGATTGGCTGTGATGTCTTGCTCCCAGCCATGTACGCACTAGCTACTAGCGTCTGTTAAAGAAAAGATCGACAGGTGTATAAGATGTGATTGCGTGAAAGCAAGCCGCCTTCTTCTTCTGGGGAAGTTACTCAAAGGGAGGCGGATTTGGCAATGCCTGAATCCTAGCCCTTAGTGTGCATTCCTGGGTTAGGAGGCACAAGCGAAAGTGGCATTTGTGCCTTTCTGCGATGGCATTTCAGCTTTTTGCCTTTGCTCGAGCAGGTTGCTCATCTTGATCTTGTGCAGACGGTTCCGGGTTTGTAGTCACCATGTGTCTTGTATGGCATCTGCCTTCTCCTAGTCCTTCTGTTTCATCTACTTTTCCTATTCTTCCTCCTAGACTGATAAATCAATGTATTAACATTCTGTAATTGTAAATGCAGAACGCAGGTCTCTCTTCGATGAAAGTATCGCTTGCAGTGCTCTGGTCAAGTGGGATAAGACAGCGAATCGATTATGATCTGACATCTGCGGTATACTAAGGGAGAGTGGCTTTCTTGGACAAGTATGCTTCCGTGCAGGCTTTTGCCATTTGCCCCCTTTGAACATGCAGGTGCTCCTTCAAAATGGATTGTTTTCGCTGTGTGGGCTTTACTTTGCCTACTTTCTTGTCTCAACAATAAGATAAGAAAGTTCTTTTCGGCCATTGAGTAAGAGCAAGTATTCAAGCAGGAGTAGAAAACTTCGATGCATTGGAAGTTCGTTCTTCTACCTCAAATTGGGAGTACCTTCCTCATAAACAATTTAATATATTAACGAGTGTCTTATACGACCTTGAAGTAAGGAAAGGAGGACTTCCTTCCCCTTGGTGAGAAAAACTTCTTTTAAAAAGAATGGTGGCCCGCGAGAAGGACGAAGGAAGGAGTGGGTACACTCGGTCCTTAAGGACGGCAATCAATCCTTGGAAAAAAGATAGAGAGATTTTAAATATATATATATATATTGTGCTTGTGTTCAGTCTCTCATTCAAGCTATCTTCAATTGGAACCAGGATTTCAGTGGTAGAGCGAAGAAGGTTTTTTTTTATAGATAGACAAACAGAATGTCATCAGAAAGAGTAACTGCTGCCCAAAGGCCTATATCAAATCCGATCTATAGTGGTGAAAGTATGATCTCTTCCCGTCTGGTCTATGATGAAAGTAGGAAGGCCCGTCGCATTATAACGGAAAAGTTAAACTACTGCGAGTCAGGACCCATTTGAGCGTATATAAACATTCTTCTGTTCTTGGGACAAACATCAAGTTTTTTTTTGCTGATAGACCCCAAGATATCCAGTCAGCAATTAGTGCTTCAAAATCTATTATCCCCTTCTTCTGGAAACCTTAGAGAGATTTAATTTCATTATATATAGTAGAGAGTAAACCAGGTCTCGGGGCTGGTTTGTTGACAGTCAAAACAAAGTATCTAGATCATGATCGAGACTTAGACTACCTACCCAACAACTGGACTCACTATCGCCGACACATAAAAATGACGAGCTTTATCTTGTATACTTGGCTAGTAAAGACAAATGTGGGTTGAAAGAAAATCAAAGCTTTCTTAATTTAATCGTGAAAGGGTAACACACACCTTCCCACTGTCCTCGGTTTCAGGCTATTGCGAGAAGCTTTGTCTCTGACGTACTAGGAGCAAAAGTCTGTAGTTTAGTGGAAATATGCCCCAGTTTCATATCTAGATCGTGAACGAGACTTAGACTACCTACCTTGGAAAAGAAGATCATTCAATCTTCCCCACACCTAGGGATTCTGATTAAGCCAATTCTTCAGCATTTTCATACTTAGGATTTTGGATTGAAAAACCTCCCCCCTGATCAAGTAAATAGGCTTGCCCGACCTTGTTCATCATTATCACTCCTTCCTAATAGATTAGATACGGCAAAAAGGGCTCTTTTTTACCCTACCCTGAAATCGAATTTTAAATTCCTTTGCTTGGAACATTAGCATGGCAAATAATATGAATCATTCCAATGTCTTTCCCTTCTAGCTCCAGCATACCTTTCATCTAAAAAATTTTATTCTATCTTTTGCCAACTTCCTTGGAGTTGGCAAATAAAGACCATAGAGTCGAGAGTGCTCCAAGATTTCAGTTTGTTGCGCCAGGAGCCTCCTTCTTAAAGAGAAAAATCCTCCCTACGGAGAGGTCCCCAACTGAACAACCTTTTCCAAGCCTAAATCTTGTGAAGAGAGTGGAAGTAAAGAGGAGTGCGGTCGATCCGGAGGGATCAAACAGAATCTGTTATTTGAGTCTAATTGAGTCCATAAGAATACATATATATATATATATATCAACCTTCCCAGCCATACTATCAAGTATACAGTATGGAGCGGAAGGTACTCTAAGATATAAGGAAGTCTATATACGGACTGAAACAAGCTTCCCGTCAGTGGTACCTAAAATTCCATGAGGTGAGAATGACCTTTGGGTTTAAGAAAAAGCAGTGTTGATCGAGTGTATATACCTCAAGGTCGGTGGGAGCAAGTTTCTCTTTCTAGTCCTATATGTATGTTGACGACATATTGCTTGCTAGCGAGTGATCCGGGGTCGTTGCATGATACGAAGGCATTCCTCATAAGGAACTTTTGAGATGAAGGATATGGGTTAAGCCTCATATGTCATTGGCATTGAGATTCACGTGATGATGAGTATCGGTATGCAATCAAAGATCTCTTTCTCGACTAGGAAAGATTATAGTAAATCCTAGATGGAAGAAAGGGTAGTCTTTTTGGTCCAGTACTTAGTACTGCATGACGGAAGGAGTCTTTTTCTATCTGGAGGGTTCTTTTTTCAAGAAATAATGCCTCAGCTAGATAAATTCACTTGTTTGACACAATTCTTCTGGTCATACCTTCTCCTCTTTACTTTTTATATTCCTATATGCAATGATGAAGATGGAGTACATGGAATCAGCAGAATTCTCAAACTACGGAACCAATTGGTTTCGCACCGGGGGAACAAGATCCGGAGCAACGACCCTAATAGTTTGGAAGATATCTCGAGAAAAGGTTTTAGCATCGGTGTCTCCTATATGTATTTAAGTTTATTCGAAGTATCCCACTGGTCTAAGACTGTCGACTTTTTTGGGAAAAAGGAGAAAAATAACTTTGATCTCTTGTTTCGGAGAAATAAGTGGCTCATGAGAAATGGAAAGAAACATTCTCTATTTGATCTCGAAGTCCGCATATAACACTTCTTCCAGTCGGATCACTTGTAGGAATAACATAATGCTCATCCATGTTCCACACGGCCAAGGAAGCACCGTTTTTTAATCTCATTAACCAACCCCGGAATAGATTCTTTCTCGAGGAATGGAATGCACTACAAGAAAGATAGACTCATTTTTTAAATCACCCCGCGGTCTTGCTGGAAAGGTTCTCGAGATTATAAATCATCCAGGCGTGCAGGAAGGGAGTGAGACCAAGCCAGATGGAGAGTCAGCTCTTCCTTGCCATTCTACGCATGTCAAGTTCAAGAAATAAATGTAGCTTCATTCTTTTGCTGGTTTACATTCTGAACTGAAGGTTGAAAAACCCTTTAGGACCGACTACAACAAGATAACTATCAAGCTTTCTCTGCTCACGACTAGAATATAGGATCCATGAACGCTAAGCTCTCCATCTGCAATGCCTATAAGATAATCTATCAATCAGTAGGCTTTGCGTTGTTCACTTGTTAATAGGGGGTTGTTCGGTTCAATAGGAGTCCTAATTTCTTCAGTCGCATGTAAATAAGTCCCCGCCCCCACCTTTCATCTTGCCCTTGTTATGCAAGGCGCCAAGAAATCACCCTCTCTCTTAAAGGTTTGATACTTCGGTAGGGCTTGCCTCCATGGGCGACTACTTTGATTTGACTTCGTTGGCGCACTTCGGTATTTCAAGAGTGAACAAAAAAGCCCACGGAGTTATGCCTTGTAGGGGGTTGAGTTTCTAGTTTTTTGAACTAGTGAAGTGGTGTGTTAGGGGAGTGGACGCAAGTTCCGAAGCTCCACTTGCCTCACAGCGACTCACTACTCAATTTAGTGGACGTGTAGTTTTGAAGCATAAATGGAAGGTCTTCTATTTCTCCCTTCATGAATTCACTCGACCACTGTGCCTTTGTTCCCTCAGAACAGATTTGATGTCATCTTCCTCATTCTACTCTTCTCTTCTGCCTTCACTGAGACAAAAAAAGTGAAATGAAGGCAGAAGAAAAGAGTTCACTACTACTTTTTTTAGGTCGACGTGAAGTCTGCGAGTGTAGGACAAAGGACTTTTTCGTTATCGTACAGGAAAGAAGTATTTCCAAGCTAGAGAGAAGAGAAATGCAATTTACATGTTTTTTCTACCAATGACCGGAGTACAGAAAGGAGAATATAAAGATAAGCCTTGAGCGGTCAGACTAATTACGATCGATTCGCTAAAGATACAAGATTCGAGATGCCTGCTAAAAGAAGGATGCGCGATAGAGAGAGGTGGAAGGAAGATAGCCTATAATGCATTACCAGAAGGAGAGCTACCAGTGCTAATAGCGAAAGGACCTAGAACTCCAGAGCTAAAGTCAGTGATTTCGCCATAACAGAGTGCTAGAGGGCTGGAGAGCTATTGAGTAATGATATTCATAGGGATTGCGATTACACTTACGCTTGCTGCCAGCCTTGAACTTTTTGTTGATGTCATCTCCTATCTATATTCAAGAGCTTGAAGAGGGCTGATGGCTGATTGCTAAAGAAAAATTTTCATTGAAAGTGCTCAAGAACTAGACTCAAGCGATTGTGCCTACCAGTCAAGACAGGAAGGTGGGATGCTAGCTAGCCTCTTGACCGAAGCGCCAATCTCCCTCTAACTCTCCCTTCTCTAATGCGCATATTGAGACTTAGCTTGCTTGCATTAAGCCTATCGCACCTCCATATCGCCTGCCTCCAACTGCCTTTCTATTGCGCCTGCCGTTAACTCCTGTTTACCTTCCTTTCGGAAAGTGCCTTACTCAGAAGTAATATACTGGGGCGGAGATATCTTTCAAAAAAGTCAATTGCAATTCTTTATGGAATTCAAAGAGGATTGCGCCAATGAAAGAGATAGAAGAGCGGTATGACAGAGCTCAACAAAGGAAGGAGCTTGCAGAACTAAGCAAGGGATGCCATTAAGCAAGAAAGAAAAGGGCAGGGCCAGCAAAATTCTACCAAGACCTTCGAGATTAAGAGCGCCAGAGCTAGAAGCGGCAGCCATTAAGTTTAAGTTAAGTGGAGAATTTCCATCCATTTGCTGTCTCGTTCGCTACCTCAGGTCATAATTAGGCAATTGGCCCAGTTGGAGTTCTTACTATAGCTGCAACCTATTTCATATTGGGGAGAAGTGTACCACCCTCGATTAAACTAAAAATTTTCAAAGAGAAGAAAGGTTTAATAGAAAGGAGAAAGAGTTTTGATTCGAGGTGGATCCCTTTTGTAAAAAGAGCTAAATTGCGAGGGGTGATATTGACTATCTCCTTTGTTTTTTATAATCTCTTTCCCCCACCTCTTTGGAATAAACACTGAAGGACCAGTTAATGTACATATTGAGAACACCTATCAAGCAGTTAGCTGTAGTAGACTTCCTTTGTTTTAGTTCCCTATTTGTAGTTCGTTCCCTCTTGAGAATGGAGCACTGGGGGACCTTTTGTAATGTAATCCCTTAGGTATTTTAGGGTGAGTGTAGTGAGGGACTCCCATTCTGAGTACCGAACACAATGTCAATAGTGTGTCTCTTCGGCAGGCTCTTGGAATACTTTCTTTAGGTATACCACTTGCAATATATAAAGGCCTCTATAAGAAAGAGAAGGTGGCAAGCTTCATATATGAAAAAGAATGATTTGCCCTCCTAACAGACTTTCATGTCTTTTCTACATTCATGACTTTCAAACTTTGGCGATTGAGTGATTTCCCGACCGAGATTGAGCCAGCTTTCCATTAGTGCATATCTTCCTTGAATGGCTTTGCAAGAGCTATGCCTTTTAGAAAGGTTTGATCTCGCCTCGCTAGAATTGTTGAAAAAACCTCACTCAACATTTCGGCTCTTTTTTTTCGATGATTGTCGGGGATCTTATCCCAGTAGCCGTGCCTCAGGAGGTTTTTTTTTAGCACTAGCATGGGATCTGGGCTCTTGAGCCTCTCCTCTACCTCTATGAAAAGTTAGAAGAGCATATTCTGTCTTCGTTCCCAAAACCCGAGAGTCAGCCAGAGAGCGAGTTGGCTGCTATACTTCCAAAAAGGGTTCTTCTGGACTTGAAAAGAGAAGCTCACTATATTGGATGGATCGACCACTGGAGGAAGAAAAAGCTCAACTGGATCAGGGGCAATTCTGGTCCGGTCTGGGCAAATGAAGGAGTAGCATGCTATAGGTCCTGCGAGCCAAGGATGAGAGAAGGAAAAAAGTGAACAAAGTAGGGCATAGACAGTTCTTTATCTTAAAATCAAAATATTGACTAAGGTAAGGAAGTAAGCACTTAGTAGCACGTTTGTTAGCGCCCCAACTTGGTCTATCTCAAATCTCCCTTTCTACGGGCCAAGTCAGTTAGCTAGTAGCAGCTCTAGCAAGATCAGTCCATTCATTCCATTCTTTTCGATACCACAATTATCATATCCTCTTTCCTATCTTTGAACATTTAGTTTGAGGGATGGAATCTCATATTACAGCAAGAATCGAATGTGAATGAATGAAAAGTCAAGGCAGCTCAGCTGTAGACCTATTGGCAAGTTAAGAGATCAAGCTGAGTCTCAATTCCATTGATTCTATTGAGTGTGAACCAAGCTCTAGTTCAAATCAAATAGTACAGGAAGGAAGTCAGTTCAGTGATCTTCCCCCATTCCTCTGTCAGTTGAGCCACTACATACCTTCCCTTAAGTTAGTCTGCCCAGTCAGTCACTTCTTCTTAGTGGGAAGAGAGTAGGGAGTTAGGTTAGGGAGGAATTGGATAAAGTAAATCAATGCCTTTATTGATACTAGAATAAAGGATCTGGTGAATACACCCGGTTGGAATCTGGTAAGAAATAGGCCTTTGTAGCGAATCTGGAATAGTTCATCAAGAAACTTTAGTATCCTGTAAATCTGTCTTATCTCTATCTGTTGGAAAGGGGCCATACAGTACTAGTACTCTTTGTAGTCTCTCCTGTCGCATCCGTCCAACTATCCGTTGCTCGCTTCGGAGTGCAAGAGTTGGAGCTATTACATCAGCCAGATTTGCATTAAGGTGCTTTCTTGTTTGAAGAAAGGAATGGTAGCATCTGTAAGGTTAAGAAAAGAAGTAGGCGCAGTAGATCGTTATCCTTCCTTGTTTGTTATGTTAAGCCAACCATTCATGTATCTCTTTTGTCTTTTTCTGGTGTGCCTAAATTTTGAAAAATAATTCTTTCTCTCTTCCTTCCCTTACCTTTGCTCAGGTGAAGGTACAATATAGGCCAGGCAGGGGAGTGTATAATCTGGTGTAGAACGGTGGGCCTAAGTTGATGTACACAAGTGCTTCCTCTGTAGGGAAGTCGATTGCCTACAGAAAATTTCTTTGTACATCAACACAAGAAGTGGCGAATTGGGGATGGTACTACCTCAGTTAGACTGTGGGAAGATGGGTAGGTGGGGCCTCTCAACCAAGACATCGCGGTTGGTGAGTGGAGGACAATCTCCCTCGGAGGCAACGGTCAACTCCCCGCTTTCAATCGCCCCGAGGATGACTGGAAGAGACAGTATCTGAGTGACGATCTTGTTTACGAACCACCGATCTCAAGAGCTTTTTACCTTTTTGATCCTCCTGTTTTGACGCTGTTTTTCACTGCTCCCTTGAGTTGGCGGTCACTTACGGCATTCATGAAATTCGTATCCTATTGACTGTTGGCTGGATTCACTCACCAGCATTCCTAACTTCGAAAGGAGGATGATATGAAGTTTTTTTCATTTTTCCTCAAACGCAGAGGCTCATCAATGAATCCTGTGCCCAGTCTTGATGAAAGGGATACGGAGCATTCAACTGACCTGCCACATGAGAGATCTAACCACCCTAGCGAGAAGGGGGAGAGTACTCGATTTCCTAGTAGCAACATAGTTTTGCTTTTTATGTGGTACTAGCACGTCTACACTCTGGATTTTTCCTAGATGAATTCCGCTAGCACTTGAGATACTATGACTACTCAGAGGGATATCATTTCAGTTCGATGTGAGCTTAACGGTTCCACTAGCCTGTAAGAAATGGACTCAGAGAGGTAGGATCCGACAGTTTCATCCATATCCTGCTTATTTAGTAAATACTTTGGTCTTTTTGTACATAACTTCCTTATAGTCTGTCTGTTTTCTCTTTTGGTCTATGTTAGAAATCTCAGCTACTATTCTCTAAGCCATTTCTATCCTGGTGAAGTAGACATGTAAGGCCAGTCCTCTTCGTTCAACTATTCCACCTGCTAAGAAGAATGATAGGCGGGGGCCGTGAGGAAGGGGATCTTCATCCTAGATCCCGACTTTGACATTGAATTACTAACCAGAGTTGACTGACGAATGGAAAGATCCTTGACGGCGCAAGGCTTAGCCCTTGTTGTGTGGGATAATTCCTTGCACTGCTCTTTCTATCTTTCTTAGCGCACACGGAGCTCTTTTATGGATTTCTCATTGTTAGCATAGAAGGGTAAGGACAGACCCCTTTTCATGCACTGACTCTCTGACAAGATCCCCTTGCTTATATCCCTCAAGTGCACGGGCTTGTCGAAGTAATAATCCCCGGTGAGCGGGGGCAAAATCCACAGGGAGTAGGGAGTGAAAATACTTAATTTGATTCTTAGCTATGTGGAAGATCAATTGTGATAGGTCAGAATTTGATTCAATTCTCAATAATAAAATCAACAAGTGAAAAAGAAAAAGTAAGAAGAGGGTAAGGCAATCGATAAAGATGGGGTACTCGGATAATGCTTCACCTAGGATAATTGCTTCAAGTGCAAGAACTCTCTATTATGCTTCCTAAGCAATGCAATTGTGAGTCGTGGAAATCCTTACATACATAGTCCCAAATCTAAGGTCAACTATGCCTAACTCTATACATGTCCCGGAGAAGAAATCGAACAATCTCAACACCTCGCACTCGCATAGAGTTGCAATGAACTCTAGGGATTCAAAGTGATAAATCTCTTCCTAAATATAGACCTAACCCTTTGGTCCAGGCGGAAGGTCCCTAGCCACAATTAAGCCCTAGATACTAAGATCCTCTCAACGCTTCACTCCATTGCACGCGCAACTAGGCCCCAACAGAGGTTCATCCCTTAGACCACTCACTCTATTATGGCCGCAAAGAACTCAAGGAATGGAGGTAGAATCTATCACGCCGGAGGGGAAAGGGGACGCTCCTGTACCTCTCGACTCACCCTCTCAACCCTCTCCAACCTAGCTTTGTCTAATGCTCGTGGTGTGTCACTCACTCACAAGGTTACCAACAAGAACTCTCAACCCTAGTGTCAATCTAGGGGAAATGTTCATACAATCAAGCATTCAAGGTTGGAACTCACAATAAACATCAATTTATTGAAAGCATAATAAAGAAGTTCAATGAAACGAATACATCCTAGGGTTCACAATCAGCCAAGTATCCACTGGGGGTTTAGCTCTGCATGGAGCTTAATACAATCAAAGAAATTGAATGTAAAAGCAATGAATCCATAAAGAAAGCCCCTCGATCATCATGTCGATGGTCTTGTAGAGAGTCCTCTACTCGTCGTCAAAAGATTCCTTCGTCCGGTATAGGATACGCCTCGATCGAAGCTCCCCTACCAACCTTCTTCCTAATGGAATCACGATGTCAGAGCCGTAGAACTTCTCCAAAACCTTGGCCAATACCCCTCGAAACCCTAGCCGAAGTCCTCTCACAAGTTAGGGAAAAGATGGAGAAAAGAATCCCAAAATCGGGGCTGAAATCAGATTTAAATAGGGCTGGAATCGGGCGACTGCACGGGCGTGTATGATGTTACACGCCCTGTGGAATTTCCACACGGGCGTGGATAATTTCCACACGCCCGTGTGGATTCTCTGTTTCTCTGATTTCTCGGCCGGGCTGCTACAGTACTTGCTACAGTGTTTTGTTATAGAAACCTGCTACAGTACTGTGCCGGAAATACTCCCGAATTCCATACTTTCATTGGGGTAACGCAAACGGGCACACGTTTACATCATGAATCACTTGCCTCTTCAATGATGTGCACGTTGGTGGATCTGTTGTTCTTATATGCATAAATCAGAATGTTCGAGTGTGACCGCCTTTTGTGCCCTCCAAATGAATGTGCTCACTCGAATACGAGGAGGTTGGCACACACTCTAGCTTCTCACACCCGACCCTATGTCTTCGCGTTTGAACCTTAGCAAGATCTCCTCCAAAAATAGGTGCATTATGATCCACATTGGCCTATTTCCTTCATATTCGGCCTCACAACCCTACCCTGCATAAAAAGTAACATAAAAAAACACATATTAATGTAAAAACCTGAGAAAAAGTAATGCTCAACATAAGGAATGAACGCTTCAGCATTCATATCACACAAGCACTTATCACTCTCACCCGTGAAAGCCCTCGACCTATCTCTTGGTGCGAGTGGAGTCATCTACATAACTAGTTGTATAAGCAGAGGCAAAGCCAACTTCCTAGTTGACAAAAGAAGGGGGACGGAGACTCTGTTTTAGGAGTTTTAGGGTTCGAAAACAGAGATCAAAGACTCTGTCCTCACTTCTTGATTGTTTTCATATTGAGGGATTAGTCTGCCATAAGTGGTAGCCGTCTAGACCGGGAAATCAGGCCGAATGGATGTTTTCTACCAAAAGTCAACATGACGTAGACTTCATGCCTAATAGAGAGA
Source organism: Dioscorea cayenensis subsp. rotundata (assembly GCF_009730915.1). Taxonomy (NCBI): domain Eukaryota; kingdom Viridiplantae; phylum Streptophyta; class Magnoliopsida; order Dioscoreales; family Dioscoreaceae; genus Dioscorea; species Dioscorea cayenensis. Next base: position 18,450,241 of record NC_052479.1, on the reverse strand, counting down.
TTAGATTCGGCTTGGTTCCGTCTATCACTCCATAGGGAAAGCCAATGATCGGTCTTTCGATGGAAGTGTTCAAAGCTTTTACATGGAGATTTCATCCATGCCCCTTCAACGTCTTTCTTTCATACCCAGTTTCGACCGTCCAATTCTTCCTCTAGACATGGTCACTATTTTGTTATCACTTAACGGTTCCACTAGCCTGTATCAAATGGACTTAGAGAGGTAGGATCCGACAGTTTCATCCAGATCCTGCTTATTTAGTAAATACTTCGATCTTTTTGTACATAACTTCCTTATAGTCTGTCTGTTCTCTCTTTTGGTCTAGGTTAGAAATCTCAGCTACTATTCTCTAAGCCATTTCTATCCTGGTGAAGTAGACGTGTAAGGCCAGCCTTCTTCGTTTAACTATTCCACCTGCTAAGAAGAATGATAGGCGGGGGTCGTGAGGAAGGAGATCTTCATCCTAGATCCGGACTTTGACATTGAATTGCTAACCCGAGTTGACTGAGGAATGGAAAGATCCTTGACGGCGCAAGGCTTAGCCCTTGTTGTGTGGGATAATTCCTTGCACTGCTCTTTCTATTTTTCTTAGCGCACACGGACCTCTTTGATGGATTTCTCGCTGTTAGCATAGAAAGATAAGGATTGACCCCTTTTCATGCACTGACTCTAACCGGGGAAAGCCTGACCTATCTCATGGTGCAGTAGAGTCATCTACATAACTAGTTGTATAAGTAGACGCAAAGCCAACTTCCTAGCTGACAAAAGAAGGAGGGTGGAGACTCCGTTTTAGGAGTCTTAGCATTCGAAAACAGAGATTAAAGACTCTGTCCTCACTTCTTGATTGTTTTCATATTGAGGGATTAGTCTGCCATAAGTGGTAGCCGTCTAGACTGGGGAATCAGGCAGAATGGATGTTTTCCACCAAAAGTCAACATGACATAGACTTCATGGCTAACAGAGAGATTAGATTCGCCTTGGTTCCGTCCATCACTACATACGGAAAGCCAATGATCGGCCTTTCGATGGGAGTGTTCAAAGCTTTTATATGGAGATTTCATCCATGCTCCTTCAACGTCTTTCTTTCATACCCAGTTTCGATCATCCAATTCTTCCTCTAGTCATGGTCACTATTTTGTTATCACCGCTACAGACTACTTCACCAAGTGGGTTGAAGCAAGACCAATGCCTTTTACCGATTGGAAAGACGTGGCGTGACATGCTTAATCTACACTCATCTTCTTTATTGAATAAGTCTTCCTAAGCCTATAGTCTTAGATAACGGTACCTGAACTGGGGGAATATATGCAACCGGAGTTTAGGATTACTAATCATTTAAGTACCCCTCCGGTCAAGCTGAGGCCACAAACAAGACCACGCTTAGTATCCTAAGCTAAGGAAAAATATGAGGATTGACATTTGAAACTTTCTTTTCTACCCGCGTTTATCGCACAACATTTTGTACCCAAACTCTATCTTCCTTGGTTTATAGGACAGAGGACGAGATAGAGATCCGCCAACTATCTCTCAACTTTTGAGAACCAGCAGCATGTTGAATGCTTACACGACTTTCACTCTTAGATGAGAGCCAACAACATGCCATTGACCACTGGGCTACATACCTTAATAGGTTAGATTGGTCTCATGATCAGCGCATTCGATACTGGGCCCTTAAACGGCAGTATGATAGGCTTTATAAATTTGACACCAGGTACCCAAGAATGCGTTTGAGCTTCTCAATCTAAATACATTCTTTCATTACTCCGGAATGAATTGCTCTGCCCCCCTAAAAAAAATGCACGCGGTGAGATGGGAACTCGTCTGCATACCGAAAATGGACGACGGTTTGGAAATTCATAGTTTGAGAGACTGGAACACTACCAGTCAGGCTAGATTATTCAGGGAAGTAGCTAGTGGTAAGAATGATCTTAGGGCTGATTGGATCAGATCCAAATACTTGAAGAAAGACTCAGTCTAGGAGAATTTCAGCTAATGCTTCTTGGGGTTGGCGCCATATCCTGCAAAACAGAGAGTGGATATCCCCACATGTTATGCATATTATTGGAGATGGGCAAGCAACTAATCTGTGATCTGACCATTGGCTTGAACAGGGCCGCATCTGTGATCTGGTAGGAGATAGAATATGGTACGCCCTGCATTTAAGGTCAGTCAACTTTTTAATAATGGAAAGTAGTAGCTCCCCCCTCCAACTTCAGCAAACATGATGGACCTATGGCCCCTCATCAATCAAATGGAGATTATGGTCAATAATAGCTGGTAGTGTGGAAATATTAAGCTAATGGGCAATTGAGTGTAAAATAAGCTTGGAACATGATTCGGCATGAAAACAGAAAGGTGAACTGGGCCAAATGAGTTTGGGATCTGAATGCCATTCCTAAGCATTCCTTTTGTGCGTGGGAAGTGATCCTTGGAATACTACCAACTCATAAGGAGTTGCAAAGAAGGAACATGCAAATCCCGGTTCTATGTCAGTCACCCGAGGAAGATTGTGAACACTTTTTCTTCAAATGCTCGTATTCAACATGGATCTGGAAGGGGATCCAGCGGAAACCTAAACCAACTCTTTGATTTTTGAAGAAGGCAAGGCTTCAACTTATTCACAGGTAGACAAAAGGCTAAATAGGTAAGGGGTCGAACTTTGCTTTGCCTTGAAAAAATTTTGATCTTATCATGAACTCATGATTGCGCATAAAGGGCACGTCGTCAGCCAGCTTGCGCTTCTTTTTCCATCCATTTACTGTCCACTAATTGCTACTATCAGACTGTCTTGGTCTTTGCTACCTGCTGCCTTGACTATGAGAGCTCTTTCTATTTCTCCTGGAAAAAACCACCTAAGCGTACGTACTGTCCATTTCATTTAAAAATAGGGGTCTCATTGGTCGATCAGAATCCAGTAGCCTGTAGTGAAAGAAGAAGGGAGTGCTATACCCTGTAGAGAGAAAACCATAGTTCTTTCATTCTTTCAAAAGTACTGGCCTATAGCAAATTGGTCTTGTGTCGGGGGTCAATGTGGGAAGTAGACAGCGGTTAGGAAGATTAGGAAACAAGAGTGCGCCAAGAATTAGTCTTTCAGTTGGGCTTTTGTCTTCCCTCTTTCCTTGGTTTCAGAAGGGGACTTTATGAAGTTAGTGGGTAAGGTGGGACCATGCCACCTTTCTTGCTCCTTTCCTGGCTTGTGGACCATGACCTGCTACTCAACACTCATGACCTAGTCCTTTTGTTCAATGAAAAGCAATCCTTTTTTGCTTCCCAATTACTATGGCTCTCGCTGACAGGATTGTGAGACCACACCACTATAACAAGGAAGAGGGCCCCCTCCCTAATTGAACAAGCTCAGATCAATCTTCCCTGTCTGTGGTTGAGTCAAACAAGAGAAAATTAGATCTAGCATGGCATGGTCCATAGATCTTTGAAAATTGAGGTCAGGAAGGAAAGTCAGCATTTCCATTCAAAGATTCGAGGATGAATGAGAGATTCAAGTAGCCTACCTAGAGTAGAGGTGTGTGCGAGAGAAAAGAAAAGGAGCAGAGCCCTCAAAAAGCGGGAAGAGAGGCAGAATCAGAGTGATGGGAAGCAGTGTGGGAAAAAAGAGTTGAGGCTTGATCAAATACAGGGAAAGGGGGAGTGTGAGGGGGTGCGGATTGCCACTCGGATGACTAGTCCTTCATCATGAGTCACTGAAAGACCATAAGCAGAAAAAGACTGTGATAGTGCGGGCAGGCTCTTTGTGCCAAAATGGTCATCTTCTTCCTCTTTTCGTTGTGTGCATCTCTTTTTGTTTTGTCGGGTGGAGCCATTAGATTCCCATGACTTTCTTCAGCATTGACCCACGAAAAATGATACTGATGGAACAACTCTCACTAACTAGCCTGAGCCAAATTGAGCGAAGCCTTTTCTTTTTTTTTTCCATCACTGACTCTGTGAGTCATTAGCCTTGTTGCTAAGCCTTCATTCAAAAACTATGGCAAAGAAGTGGTACGAAGTTGCAAGTCTGGGTAAGGAACAACATTAGACATTAGAAGTAAGATAAGCTATGGGAGGCAGGAGGGTTGAATGAAGTAAGCAGGGGGAGGCAAGGAAGTAGTAGACATTTAGAAGAGGAGACAACCAGCACTTGGACTATCTAAAATACGCGTCGCATGCTCGATCTAGTGATCTTGGACTCTTCTTTTTAGAATGAACTGTCACTATAAAATGAAAGAGGAGAAAGAACTGGGAGTTGGCGCCTACATAACAGGTTGCTTGCTTACCAAGCCATCCTGGCAAGTCCTCCAGTTCTATTATTATTCTTGACTTGACTTATTATTTAAAAAACTACTCACTATCAAAATGAAAGACAATCTAGAATCTACCTAAGAAGATAGAGAGTCCCACATACTAGAAAAGGTCACAAATGGCCTAGCTTGTAGTTTTCAAACTGGATTGCTTATTAGGTTAAACAACTAGATTGGCTCATCTAACTTTCTTGCCCTTAGGACACCAACTCCAACCTTAGGTATTGGATAAAGTGAAAATCATGGTATTAGAAAGGAAAAGGTTCCAATACTTCCACTAGCCCTCGGCGGAGGACTCCCAACGCAAAAAAGGACTAGGACCGCTTGTTTTCAATCAATTGAAGGAAGACACTGATAAAAAAGCTTTCTCACATTCACAGGAAAAAAGGACCTCGGGAACCATAATTCTCTTATCTTAGCACTCCAAATGCAGAGGAGTATCTTCACAGTGAAACTAGATCTTTCCGAGCGTAAGGGACTAAGCTATTCTTTCCTAAGGCATTGGAAGTCAGTAAGAAAATCTTCAGTGAGTACTAAAAAAAGGGCTGGCTAGAGGAACGGCACGTAAGCAAGAAGGAGGTAAGGGGGATTCATTCCTTTTATATCTCCACTGGATCCTCTCTTTCCAGTTAATATGTGGCATATCCTAAAGTGCCAAAGGTCTTTTCAATACCCACAAAAAAGGTAAAATGGGAGTTTTCCTCTCAGGTAGTCTAGTGTCAGTCGTAAAAGAAAAGCTTCCCTTGCGAATGCCTTAACAGCAACAGTTTCTGTAAGGGAGGGCCTATACAAGGAAAAACTTGTTGTGGTGTAATCAATGGTTTATGAGCTCTGGTCCGTTTGAGTTGTAGTTGCTTTCCATCGAGTATGGTAAGAGCCGATAAGTGCTTGTGCGATATGAATGCGAAGCGTTCATTCTTTATGTTGAGCATTACTTTTCTCAAGTTTTTACACTAATATGTGTGTTTTTATGTTACTTTCGTGCAAGCAGGGTTGTCAGGCCGAGTACGAAGGAAAGAATCCAATGTGGAGCACAATGCACTGATTTTGGAGGAAATCTTGCTAAGGTTCAAATGCGAAGACATAGGTCGGGTGTGAGATGATAGAGTGTGTGCCAACCTCCTCATATTCTAGTTAGCACATCCATTTGGAGGGGCACAAAGGCAGTCACACTCGAGCATTCCGACTTATGCACATAGAACAAGAGCTCCACCAACTTGCCTATCATTGAAGTAGCAAAGTACTGTAGCAGCACTGTTCACAACTGGCCGAGAAAAAAGGAGGTTATAGAATCCACACGGGCGTGTGGAAATTATCCATTCGAGTTTGACAGATCGTATACGAGCTTCGACAATTTGGACACCATTCAGTTCAGAGTATTTGGACACCATCATACCTTGAGCGTTACTCAGTTTTCAGTACTACTTGGCTTGTATGAGGAGGCATTCACAGATACGGAGGAGTACGCTCACTTACCGACTGATAATCCTTGAACCTTGACCCCACAGAGAGCTTACAGAGTGCTATGTAGTCAGGGTTAGTACGAGCCGGGGGTGTCCAAGGCCACGTGCCTTTCCCGACCTGCTTACAGATATTTACATGCCATCATGAGTAGGTCGGTGAATGGCCGTGGTGATAGCACCGGTGTTCTGAGCCGACAGGAATTACTGTATTTGTACTCGATGGTGCAGCACGTACCGATTCACTTAGGGCACATCATGGCAGAGTACATCAGACATCAGGGTCACTATGCTAGACTGGGAGCGATCTTCTCGGGCCCCTACATTACGAGATTTGTGCTGGGCATGGGTCTCTTGGATTCGATTCGCGGGGCCGAGAAGACGAGTATACCTGTTTTCCTGAGCTTAGAGACGATGAGGTTGATGGGCATGGTCCGCAGGGTTTGGACAGGGGTTTTGCTTTAGTGCTATGACACGTTCGAATATGCGTGTGTGTACCGCAAATGCACGGGTGTCGAAGTAATAAATACCCGGTGAGTCGGGTAGTCGAATCCACAGGGAACAGGGCTACTAGTACTAACTTCTTCTCTGCTATCTAGCCTAATGATAATGGGATAGTGTGGTGATCTAATGTGCGAAGAGATGAACACCGGAGACAAATATGCAAGGGTAAAATGGAAGAAGAATCTCAATCAAGAAAAGTGGGGTATTCGGGCATTGCTCCCCTAGGATCTGTGTATTAGGTACCGGATAAGCAAAAGTGTTTCTATGATGAGTAAGTTAAGTCGTGGAAATCCAAACATAATCGGGTCTATCTCTAGATCACCGATACTAGTCCCCCACGAGGTCCCGTGGAGAAATCGCTCAATCTCAACACCTCACACCACATATGACCGCAAAAGCACTCTAGGGATTCCAAATTGTGTATCCAATTCCTAAAGATTGATCCAACCCTAATTCCCCGTGAAGGATCCTAACCCCCTACAAGGTCCCGGGCGGAGAAATCGAGCAATCTCACGCCTCCCACCAAATATGGTTGCACAGAGCTTAGGGAATGGAGATAGAATACACCAATCGGAGGGGAAAGGGGATACTTCACTATCTCATGATTCATCCTCTCAACCCTCTTCCATCTTGAGGTTCTAACCCTAATGGAGATCTCTCTCCCACCAAGGCAACAAATCATGCAAATCCAATCAACCACAAGGATTAATTAAACAAACAAGCAATGAGAATACAAGATTAAAACTTAATTAAACTCGGATTAAATAGAAACACTGAGAAAATCCACAAAAGATGAGAATCCTAGGGTTCACAAGCCCAAATACCCTCTAGGGTTTTAGCTCTCCATGGAGCAACATACAAAACACACCATCAATGAATGAAAGTACATTAAAAACCATAGAAATAAACCCCCTTATATATGAACTGATGGCCTTGATGGAGAGCTTCGACGTCTTGAAGGACCCACTCCGAGCTAGGTTCACCGGTGGCTTCCTTTATGCTATGACGGAGGAGGAATCGATCAAAGTTGGTGACGAAGCGCCTCCAAAGCCGCAAAGACCTCCTCTCCAAACCCTAGCCGTCTCACCACTCAAGAGCCGCACAAAAGATGAGAAAGAATAGGGCAAAACGGCTATTTATAGGGCCTTAGATCGCGTCCCGTCACGTGCCCCTCACGCGCCTGCGTGGATTTTTCCACGCGCCCGCGTGTCTGCAAGACTTCCCACGCGGCGCGCGGAATTTCCACGCCGCATGAACTGAATTTTGCTACAGTGAAATTGCTACGAGATTTTTTCGCAAAAACGCGATCCGAACACTCTTCTCTTAAGGCCACATGTCCGGGCACACGTCCCATGTGGTAGGCTATAAAACTTTTTCTTCATCGACGTATCTTTGAGAGGTCTTGCAATCTTCACAAAGAGAAGGAATATGAAGATGTGGCTGCCTTTGTGCCCTTCCAAATGGTGAATTGACTTGAATCTTCTTGGAAGTTGGCACACATCTCCACGTTTATGAACTTCTCTCGTGTCTTGGTCCTTGAATTGAACAAGAACTCCCAACATTGTGTCTTTATAGCCTATCTTTGCTTCCTTTTTACTCTTCAAGGCATTCACAACCTATATGCATAAAAGAACACCAAATACACAATATGAGACATAAACCACAGTAAAAATGATGCTCAATGCATGTAAAACATATATAAAAATATGTCTACTCAAGCACTTATCATGCTACCAGCTCCCAGAGATAGCCGAGGATGAGGGTGATGAAGCCGGGACATCTCAGCCCGTTCCTGAGCCTCAGCCAGCACCGGTGGAGACCGAGGCACCTCTAGTGGTAGAGGAACCACCCCCTGTGCGTATGTTTTCACCATCTCGAGCTCAGGATCGCTTTGAGAGGCTCGAGAGCGTTTTGGGAGTGATACGGACAGAGGTAGCTAAGGCTCGAGCTGAGATTGCAGAGATTAGGGCTACGCAGGCTACTCATCACACAGAGTTCATAGCACGTTTCGACGTATTACAGCAGATCTTAGAGCGAGAGATCGCCTCATCATTTGTCTTGCGGCCGAGGACTCCTCAGGCCCCTCAGTTCCTCTAGCATCTCCATCCCCTACCCCAGCACCGGTGGACCCACCATGTGTGTCTTCAGCAGCAGTAGCACTGGAGCCTGAGGGCGACACTGACACTTGACTTTACTTTATTTTTTCTTTATTTTGCATTTTATTTTAGACTTTTTTACTCAGAAAGGACTTTCCTTCTGAGTTTGTTTTCATTTTGCAGCTCGAGTTGTATTCATTGTCTATCTCTTATATATACTCGAGTTATTTTGTTTTTATTGAGCTTCACTGAACCCCCTCGTGTATGCGTGCAGATGGTCTTGTCATCATGGGAATTGAGACTTAGACATGGGCATGGCCAAGGTGCTTAGGCACTTGGCCGTGTGAGCGTCACAACCCGTCGGAACACTACTCCCATGGAATTAGCTTCATCAAACGCAACACTAGGAGTCAGGGGAGTATTGTTTTGATTGCTTCTCCCACATTTGTTTTTGAATGATATACATTTTGAGTGATCTTGCATTTGTACATTAGGGATAATGTACATCTTAAGTGTGGGGGGGAGTTTCATAGTGCGCACATCCTTTCTATTGTTCTTGATTGATATATGCTCACATAGCCAATGGTGGTTCACCTTAGTTGCAAGGATTGTATTCTTGAGTTTAGGAGAATTTTTAACATTGAATGTTTTCATGCCCTAATTTTGCTTGAATGTCTAGGAATTTTTGCCCGATTTATACTTGTTACACTACTCAATTATTAGACTCTTTTGGAAACTCAAGTTTGATGTTAAAGGGACTAGTTATAGTTGTTTCTTGTGTTGAATTCTAAAAAAAAAGAATAATAATAAAATAAAAAAAAATGAAAAGAAGGAACAAAATAGTTTTATTGTTTATTTGTACTTGTTGGGTGGAAAGAGCTACCACCTATGAAGTATGAAGCTACTCTCATAAGTCGGATACTAGCTATGCCCTAATGAGAGAAAGAGCTATCTCATAGGATGAGTGAAAGCTACCACTCCAGTAGAAAGAGCTACCACCTCGAAAGTGTGAAAGCCATCTTAGAGGATGTGTGAAGCTACTACTGTCTTTGAAATTGTTGTCACTTTTGTAGATAAATAAGTCCCTTGTGCTTAGAACTTTGAGGAGTATACCTTGGGTTGTTTTGAATGAGTTCACACACGTACACGATTTTGGGTTTGTTGTCCTTTTTGATTCAAGTTTCTAGCTAGAGCATTGATTTTTTGTATTTAGTGTTGAAATTCCCTTTTCTTTTAGAATGCTCTCTTTGTATGCTTTGGTGAACCTAAGGCCAATCACTTCCAATATTTCCTTCATCCATGTGCATAACATTTTAATTTTTGCTTAAGGACAAGCAAAAGCTTAAGTGTGGGAGAGTTTGATAAGTGCTTGTGCGATATAAATGCAAAGCGTTCATTCCTTATGTTGAGCATTACTTTTCTTAGGTTTTTACACTAATATGTGTGTTTTTATGTTACTTTTGTGCAAGCAGGGTTGTGAGGCCGAGTATGAAGGAAAGAAGCCAATGTGGAGCACAATGCACTGATTTTGGAGGAAATCTTGCTAAGGTTCAAACGCGAAGACATAGGTTGGGTATGAGATGCTAGAGTGTGTGCCAACCTCCTCGTATTCTAGTTGGCACATCCATTTGGAGGGGCACAAAGGCAGTCACACTCGAGCATTCCGACTTATGGACATCGGACAAGAGCTCCACCAACTTGCCTATCATTGAAGTAGCAAAGTACTGTAGCAGCACTGTTCACAACTGGCCGAGAAAACAGGAGGTCAGAGAATCCACACGGGCGTGTAAAGTATCCACGCCCGTGTGGTCGCCCGATTCCATACCTATTTAAAGCCGATTCAACCCCGATTTCAGTATTCTTTTCTCCATCTTTTCCCCAACTTGAGAGAGGGCTTTGGCTAGGGTTTTGAAGGGTATTGGCTAGGGTTTTGAAGGGTATTGGCTAGGGTTTTGGAGAGGTTCTACGGCTCCGACATTGTCATTCCTTAGGAAGAAGGTTGGTAGAGGAGCTTCCATCGAGGCGTATCCTATACAGGATGAGGGAATTCTTGGACGACGAGTAGAGGACTCTCCACAAGACCATCGACACGACCATCGATGGGGTTTCTTTATGGATTCATTTCTTTTACATTCTATTTCTTTGATTGTACTTAGCTCCATGGAGACCTAAACCCCTAGTGGGTACTTGGGTATTTGTGAACCCTAGGATGTATTTGTTTCATTGAATCTCTTTATTATGCTTTCAATTAATTGATGTTTATTGTGAGTTCCAACCTTGAATGCTTGATTGTATAAACATTTCCCTTAGTGTGACACTAGGATTGAGAGTTATCGTTGGTAACCTTGTGAGTGAGTGACACACCATGAGCGTTAGACAAAGCTAGGTTGGAGAGGGTTGAGAGGGTGAGTCGAGAGGTATAGGAGCGTCCCCTTTCCCCTCCGACGTGATAGATTCTACCTCCGTTCCTTGAGTTCTTTGCGACATCAATAGAGTGAATGGTCTAAGCGATGAACTTTCCCTCGGGCTAAGTTGCGAGTACAACGGAGTGAAGCATTGAGGTGATCTTAGTATCTAGGGCTCAATTGTGGTTAGGGACCTTCCACCTGGACGAAAGGGTTAGGTCTATAACCAGAAAGATATTTATCACTTGGAATCCCTAGAGCTCATTGCAACACTATGCGATTGCGAGGTGTTGAGATTGTTTGATTTCTCCTCCAGGACATGTATAGAGTTAGGCATAGTTGACCTTATATTTGGGACTATGTAATGAAGGATTTCCATGACTCACTATTGCATTGATTAGGAAGCATAATAGAGGTTTCTTGCACTTGAAGAGATCATCCTAGGCGGAGCATTATCGGAGTACCCCATCTTTATCGATTGCCTTACCTTCTCCTTTACTCGTGCTCTCTTACTTGTTGCTTTTACTTTTGAGAATTGAATCATTGTCACAATTATGACTACTGATCTTTCACATAGCTAAGAAGTGGATTAAGTGTTTTTATTCCCTACACCCTGTGGATTCGATACCCGCTCACCCGGGATTATTACTTTGCCAAACCCTTGCACTTCCAGGATATACGCAAGGGGACCTTGTCAGGAGCGAATAGGTGAGGTCTCGTTTTCATTCATTAGCAGTCACCATATGCTTCACACATTGCATTGATCACACTTATTCCTAAGGAGCAGAGGAGATCTTGGAGTTCAGAGCGATAACATTACTCAATGTTATCTTCAAGGCATTCTCAAAAGTTCTAGTAAATAGGATGAAGCCGCTGATGGGAGAGCTCATTCACCCCGCTCAGAGTGCATTTATCCAGGGGAGATGGATCTGCAGTAGCCATTGCAGGAGATTGTGCATACACGCAAATCAGGGAGTAGGGAGTAATTCATCCTCAAGCTAGATTTTACGAAGGTATATGATAACATCGGTGGGAGACTCTCTTTCAAATCCTACAGAGTAGGGGGTTCGATCATAGGGTGGATTCAATGGATCGGGGATGGTGGTGGCCTCTGGCAGTACGAGAGTACTAGTGAATGGGATCCCAAATCGTAGATTCTCATGAGGCAAAAGATTGATTCCTTTAGCGACATTCTTCTTCATTCTGGTAGTTGACTCATTGACTCTATTTCTGCATAGAGCCAGGTAGGCAGGGCGGTTTCGCATCAAACATAATCGAGTACCGAGCTCCTCATTTCTCGGTTCATGAATGACACCCTAATTTTTCAGACAATTATGTGAAGGACCGGTGCTTGCTTTCAAATGCATCCTCTTGGGGTTCGAAGCAATGTCCGGATTGTCAATCAATTTTCGATAAAAGCTCGATGATTCTATCTTGGTGGGCTGACGGGAAGGCGAAGTCTGAACTTTCTATTTAGGGTCGACTGCAAGGTTGGTGTATTCCCATTTAAATACTTGGAATCCCAATTAGCCCAAACAGGCTTACAAGAAGGGAGTGGATGTATGTTAAAGAGAAGTGATAAGTGCTTGTGTGATATAAATGTGAAGCGTTCATTCCTTATGTTGAGCATTACTTTTCTCAGGTTTTTACACTAATATGTGTGTTTTTTTTGTTACTTTCGAACAGAGCACTGCAGCAACACGGTAGCAAGCACTGTAGCAGCACTGTTCACAGACGCCTGAGAAAATAGGAGTTCTTAGGATCCACATGGGCGTGTGGAAATTATCCATGCCCGTGTGGAAATTCCGCACGGGCGCATGAAGCATCCACGCCTTGTAGTCGCCCGATTCCAGCCCTAATTAAAGCCGAATCAGCCCCGATTTTAGTATTCTTTTCTCCATCTTTTCGGCAACTTGAGAGAGGGCTTCGGCTAGGGTTTTGATGGGTATTGGCTAGGTTTTTGGAGAGGTTCTACGGCCCTGACATCACGCGTCGTTTGGAAGAAGGTTATTGGGAGAGCTTTCGTCGGCACCGATCCGGCGAGGTGTATCCTAGGCCAGACAAAGAATCCCTTGCGACGAGTAGAGGACTCTCCACAAGACCATCGACACGACCATCGAGGGGGTTTATTTATGGATTTATTGCTTTTACATTCTATTTCTTTGATTGTACTTAGCTCCATGGAGAGCTAAACCCCTAGTGGGTACTCGGGTATTTGTGAACACTAGGATGTATTCGTTTCTTTGAATCTCTTTATTATGCTTTCAATAAATTGATGTTTATTATGAGTTCCAACCTTGAATGCTTGATTGTATGAACATTTCCCCTAGAGTGACACTAGGGTTGAGAGTTATCGTTGGTAACCTTGTGAGTGAGTGACACACCATGAGCGTTAGACAAAGCTAGGTTGGAGAGGGTTGAGAGGGTGAGTCGAGAGGTACAGGAGCGTCCCCTTTCCCTCCGACGTGATAGATTCTATCTCCGTTCCTTGAGTTCTTTGCGGCCATAATAGAGTGAATGGTCTAAGGGATGATCCTCCACTGGGGCTTACTTGCGAGTGTAACAGAGTGAAGCGTCGAGGTGATCTTAGCATCTAGGGCTTAATTGTGGTTAGGGACCTTCCACCTGGACCAAAGGGTTAGGTCTATAACTAGGAAGAGATTTATCACTTGGAATCCGTAGAGCTTATTGCAACACTATGCAATTGCGAGGTGTTGAGATTGTTCGATTTCTCCTCCGGGACATGAATAGAGTTAGGCATAGTTGACCTTAGATTTGGGACTACGTAGTGAAGGAATTCCATTTAGTTCTTTTTCTTTTATGCATTTTATTTTAGACTTGTTCACTCAGAAAGGATTCTCCTTCTGAGTTTATTTTCATTTTTCTTTCGAGTTGTATTCATTGTCTATCTTTTATATATACTCGAGATATTTTGTTTTTATTGAGCTTTACTGAACCCCCTCGTGTATGTGTGCAGATGGTCTTGTCTTCTTGGGAATTGAGACTTAGTCATGGGCACGGACAAGGTGCTGAGGCACTTGGCCGTGTGAGCTTCACAACCCTTTGGAACACTACTCCCATGGAATTAGCTTCATCAAACGCAACACTAGGAATCAGGAGAGTATTGTTTTGATTGCTTCTCCCACATTTGCTTTTGAATGATATATATTTTGAGTGAGCTTGAATATGTACATTGGGGACAATGTACAACTTAAGGGGGAGGGGAGTTTCATAGTGCGCACATCTTTTCTATTGTTCTTGATTGATATATGCTCACATAGCCAATGGCTGTTCACCTTAGTTGCAAGGATTGTATTCTTGAGTTTAAGAGAATTTCTAACATTGAATGTTTTCATGCTCTAGTTCTTGCTTGAATTTCTAGGAATTTTTGCCCGATTTACACTTAGTGCACTACTAAATTTTTAAACTCTTTTGGAAACTCAAGTTCGATGTTTCTTGTGTTAAATTCAAAAAAAAATAAAAAATAATTTTATTGTTTATTTGTGCTTGTTGTGTGGAAAGAGCTACCACCTATGAAGTATGAAGCTACTCTTATAAGTCAGATACTAGTTATGCCCTAATGAGAGAAAGAGCTATCTCATAGGATGAGTGAAAGCTACCGCTCCGGTAGAAAGAGCTACCACCTCGAAAGTGTGAAAGCCACCTTAGCGGCCGCTTTGGAAATGGCTACCTTAGAGGATGTGTAAAGCTACTACCATCTTTGAAATTATTGTCACTTTTGTAGATAAATAAGTCCCATGTACTTAAAACTTTGAGGAGTATACTTTGGGTTGACTTGAGTGAGTTCACACACATATACGACTTCGGGGTTTGTTTCCTTTTTGATTCAAGTTTTTAGCTAGGGCATTGATTTTTCGTATTTAGTGTTGAAATTTCCCTCACTTGCAGAATGCTCTCTTTGTATATTTTGGTGAACCTAAGGCCAAGAACTTTCAATATTTTCTTCATTGATGCACATAATGTTTTAATTTTTGCTTGAGGACAAGCAAATGCTTAAGTGTGAAGGAGTTTGATAAGTGCTTGTGCGATATGAATGTAAAGCGTTCATTCCTTATGTTGAGCATTACTTTTCTCAGGTTTTTACACTAATATGTGTGTTTTTTATGTTACTTTCGTACAGGTAGGGTTGTGAGGCCAAGTATGAAGGAAAGAAGCCAATGTGGATCATAATGCACCGATTTTGGAGGAAATCTTGCTATGGTTCAAACACGAAGACATAGCTCGATGTGAGATGCTAGAGTGTGTGCCAACCTCCTCGTATTCGAGTTTGGCACATCCATTTGGAGGGGCACAAAGGCAGTCACACTCGAGCATTCCGACTTATGCACATAGAACAAGAGCTCCACCATCATTGAAGAAGCAAGTGATCCACGACGTGAACGTGTGCCCATTTGCGTTACTCCGATGAAAGTATGGATTTGGGAAGCTATTCAGGCCGGATACTATAGAAGAGCATTGTAGCAACACGGTAGCAAGTACTGTAGCAGCACTGTTCACAGTCGGCCGAGAAAGTAGGAGTTCAGAGGATCCACACGGGCGGGTGGAAATTATCCATGCCCATGTGGAAATTCCGTACGGGCGCGTGAACCATCCACGCCCGTGTAGTTGCCCTAAACCATCCCTATTTAAATCTGAATAAGCCCCGATTTTAGTATTCTTTTCTCCATCTTTTCAGCAACTTGAGAGAGGGCTTTGGCTAGGGTTTTGAGGGGTATTGGCTAGGTTTTTGGAGAGGTTCTACGGCTCCGACATCGTGTGTCATTTGGAAGAAGGTTATTGGGAGAGCTTTCGTCGGCACTGATCCAGCGAGGTGTATCCTAGGCCAGACAAAGGATCCCTTGCGATGAGTAGAAGACTCTCCACAAGACCATCGACACAACCATCGAGGTGGTTTCTTTATGGATTTATTGCTTTTACATTCTATTTCTTTGATTGTACTTAGCTCCATGGAGAGCTAAACCCCTAGTGGGTACTCGGGTATTTGTGAACCCTAGGATGTATTCGTTTCTTTGGATCTCTTTATTATGCTTTCAATAAATTGATGTTTATTATGAGTTCCAACCTTGAATTCTTGATTGTATGAACATTTCCCCTAGAGTGACACTAGGGTTGAGAGTTCTTGTTGGTAACCTTGTGAGTGAGTGACACACCACGAGCGTTAGACAAAGCTAGGTTGGAGAGGGTTGAGAGGGTGAGTCAAGAGGTACAGGAGCCTCTCCTTTCCCCTCCGACGTGATAGATTCTACCTCCGTTCCTCGAGTTCTCTGCGGCATCAATAGAGTGAATGGTCTAAGCGATGAACTTTCCCTGGGGCTTAGTTGCGCGTGCAACGGAGTGAAGCATTGAGGTGATCTTAGTATCTAGGGCTCAATTATGGTTAGGGACCTTCCACCTGGACCAAAGGGTTAGGTCTATAATTAGGAAGAGATTTATCACTTGGAATCGCTAGAGCTCATTGCAACTCTATACAAGTGCGATTTTGAGAGATTATTTAATCTCTCCTCCGGGACACGTATAGAGTTATGCATAGTTGACCTTAGATTTGGGACTATGTGTTTAAGGATTTCCACGACTCAGCATTGCGTTGATTAGGAAGCAAAATAGAGGGTTGTTGCACTTGAAACGATTGTCCTATGCGGAGTATTATCCGAGTACCCCATCTTTATCGATTGCCTTACCTCCCTCTTTACTAGTACTCTCTTACTTGTTGTTTTTACTTTTGAGAATTGAATCATTGTCACACTTATCACTACTGATCTTCATATAGCTAAGAAGTGGATTAAGTGTTTTTATTCCGTATTCCCTATGGATTCGATACCCGCTTATCCGGGATTATTACTTCGACAAACCCGTGCACTTGAGGGATATACGCAAGGGGACCTTGTCAGTTGACCCCACAAAAAGAAAGCTTTTTGAATATCCAGTTTGGCCTAGAACTTTTCTTTCCCTCTCCACCGATGGATGGAAGTTCCTAACTCATTCATGTGCTAGCACCACGTTGTCCAGGATGTTCCTACGCTTATTTATAAAAGCCGACTGATGAGGACTAACTCAAACTTGTACTGCACGGTTAGCCAAGATTTTCAAAATAATAGATTCTATCAAAATAGAACATTACATAATGCAATAGGCCAGAAATCATCCAATTTCACAGGATTACCAACTTAGAGTAGGGAATGAGAACAAGAAAAGTGGAATTTACTTCTTTGAGCAACTGGAACTTTGACTTTTGTATCTCCTTCGAGAGGACCATCCGTTTGTTTATAGGCTTAAAGAGAAGATAGAACTAGGATTCAGGATGAGTATAGGCGGGAAATAATTTTCCCAAAAAACAAGGAGCCAATACCAACTCTCCGATGAAAAGGTACCACTTCCCAGCTATTTAGCCTTCCCTGCAATCAAGTTTCATTCCATCACCTTCAATTCCTGCTATTGCCATTGATTGAGGAGGTCCTAGTAACCGTTCAAATAAGAGTACCGGTATAACTATAGTATAAGTCCCACTTCCAGCCAATCCCATTTAGTCCTTCTTTCTTCTCTGATTAAGGAACTAACGAGCAAATCTTTCTAGGAGTCTGCTATCAGGAAACCCTATTGAGCCATTACGGTCCATTTCTAGTCTAGTTCTGTTCCATGTTAGTTCAGGCTAAGTCCCTTTCATGCACTTGCCTTCCATTTAGTCGATGCTTGCTCTTGAGTTTTATCATACCTTCTCCCTTATGTTAGCACTCTCGGCAGTTTTGGATAGTCGGAATAGGTTAAAGGCCAATCCTAAAACAAACAAAAGTAGTTCCCCATTTTTTTTGGATCCAAACGATCGAAAGGGGGCTACCCTTCATCAGTCTTTCCATGGTGGTACATGTACATACGAGACAAGCGACTTTGTGCCTTCCATACAAGCATGCCAGGTGCCTTAGCAAAATGATACCATGGAATCTAGAGAAGTTGTGAAAGTAAATAGTTAAAGTTTTCTTAACTTTTCTAGCTATCGTGATCAGTCTTAATACTAAGTCATAAAGAACCTTAGAACTTCTTTCTTCAAAATAATCCAAGATTAAAGAGTAATCCTTACTAAAGTAGATTTCAACCATAAGATCCTTGATCTTCTCATTAGGACAAACCATCAAGAGACGGGCAACATAAGGCTTATGAACCTCATCAATCAATAGTGTCTCAATATCAACTACCATGAATGCTTTAGGTTTTGTGTTAAATGCTTTGAGTGCTGTGATATGCCTTGAAGGGATGCTGCGCAACACATTTTTTATCTTCCTTGTGTCTTGCTCCTTTACAGGTAATTCTTCTTCGGCGATTGAAGAAAGAAAGCTAAATCTCTTCTCTTCAGATAAGGCCACCCTATCCATCTTTTTACAATCCATATATGCTCGGATTGAGATTCGAACATAGACCTTATTTCAGTGTATTTCTTTATATTTTTATTATATGACCATAGACCTTACTAATTGGAATAAGTTCATTATTAAGATTAGTTAAGGGTATAGCCGGGCTCATCATAAATGTGAATTCCTCGAAAGAAGACCGCATAATGGTTAAGGAAATCATGAACTTTCCGTAACCAGATAAGGATAAATAAGAAATTGGGTTTAAGAGATCCATGGTAGCAAGACTAAGGAGCTCGTCCTCCCCAATAAAAGGGTAAGGTTCGGTGAAGTTATGTGTAGCAATTATTAAACCAGGATACGGCTCTTTCAGTTCAGTTCCTTCAATCTTTTGATACAAGCAATTTAATACCTGTTCTCTCAATAACGCTCCTGTTGTTGTGCTGCATGTTAAATAATTCATTATCATCATCTTCAATAGTGTACATAGTATGAGGGGTTTCCCCCTAAAACAGGAAAGGTCAACATGCTAGCTCAATGTATGTTCCGTTGTATCATGTCATGGTAATTGGTCATCAAATGCTTCCTTCCATTTCTTGATCAGTGTCTGGGATTTCCTGAAAGAAAAAACCAACTGGGATCAGAATAAGTAGCATTGCTTTCTCTATTTGGTCCGCCTAAGAAATTCAAATAAGATTCCATCGATCAGTGAAGCACATCAACGAGAAAAGAAAAGGAGCGGAGCCCTCGAAAAGCGGAAAGAGAGGCGGAATCACAGTGATGGGAAGTAATGAGGGGAAAAAGAGCTGAGGCTCGATCAAATACAGGGAAATGGAGAGTGTGAGGGTGTGCGTATTGCCACTCGGATGACTAGTCCTTCATCATGAGTCACTAAAAGACCATAAGCAGAAAGAGACTGTGCTAGAGCGGACAGGCTCTTTGTGCCAAAATGGTCATCTTCATCATCTTTTCGTTGTGTGCATCTCTTTTTGTTTTGTCAGGTGGAGCCATTGGATTCCCATGACTTTTTTCAACATTGACCAGTGAGAAATGAAACTAATGGAACAACTCTCACTTACTAGCTTGAGTCAAATTGAGAGAAGCCTATTCTTTTTTTTTCCAACACTAACTCTGAGAGTCATTAGCCTTGTTGCTAAGCCTTCATTCAAAAACTATGGTAGAATAAATCGATGTTTTACTTGAATGGAAGAAATGGCTTTTTTTTTATGCGTATGCTCTTACAACAGTTACTATAATAGACTGATTTTTTTATTGATTTCCTGACTTTGGTTCTTGTTAATACTACCCATTAGTGGAGCTAGGAAATTCAGTTATTTAACCTGGGGCAATGAAATTGTTGCTATGGAAGTTTCGGCTATTCCCTTTGTTTATCTTCCTGGTCCCGCGAACTCACTTTCTCTCCCGATTGAAGTTTCAGATCAGTTGATTATGCCTGGTGCGTTTGCCTGTTAAGTTTGACAGTGCCACTGACCGGCCCTATCTTTAAAGGGGCTTATGTGACTGGTCTTGCTGACTTAACCGCTGATAGGCTTTCATTCTCATATATATCTCAAACAAATGTTTTTTTTTATTCTATTGTATGTAAGGATAGATGATAATGGGTTTCGTCATCCCCATAGCCGGAAGCCTGATCTACTATCTCTGGTCATTGACTAAGTCAACTTCGACTCTGTCTATTGAACAAGAATCCCCCTTCTCCAACAATGCGCAGAACTGAGTTATTTGGAAGGAATCTTCGATGAAACTTGTCTAAGAGCCATGCACTGATGTAGCGTGTGGAAAGTAAACATGTTCTTGCACTGATATAAAGACATAGATCAAGGGCAAGGGCTTGGCACAGAGATTCCCAGCTTTGAACCGTGACGCTTCTGTTGTCACTCCAATCGCTTGACAAAGGGCTTCCTTCTCTAAGGCCTATCTCTGGGATGCCCCCTTTCACACTTTTGCTTGACCTTGCTTTGAGCATTCACCCTATCTATCCTTGTCACCCTAGGTTACCTCAATCTCATTTGTCTTCATTTTGTATCCCATAATGCGATCAGTCTCATTCAGATGCATACCACTTTCTGAACAAGCTCAATCTCACTTGAGTTCTTGGTCTTCTGGGAAGGAGGGTCTTAGTCTTCCAATCTGTCAACAAGTAGAGACGCAGAAGATAAAGGGATCAGAAGCAGATTAGGAGGAGTTTGCACTTCACGTGATGACAAGATAGGATCAAGATACCTTTGCTTCCAGTTGACATGGACGGAGAGTATGCACCACTGGGCCGGCTAAACCATGATTGAGCCACAGGGGCACACACCTCTACGTCACTATACCACTCATCCTCCTTCAAGACTCGACAAGGAGAAGATGAATCCATACAAACAAGCAAAGCATCCTTGGTCCTATGGGAAAGGTAGGGCCAGTAGGGAAGGATGTCGATTCTCCTGCTACTATTCTAGCTCCTCGAGAAGGAAGAAAGTACGGCTCGAAAGCATCATCGGCCTGCGGCCGCCTTTATTTTTGGGCTTCCATCATCTATGGTCTACCAACTGTCTTCACTTACTGCTGCCAAACACCGGTATAACCAGTGAAAAAGGAAGGCCTTGCTCTCATGTTCGCAGCACATAAGATGTGACATTACCTAATTTCATTGGTCTTATCCACAAATTACCTGGTGTCAGGAGTCAACCATTTAAAGATCCTTGTGACCAAAGCAGGTTCACTGAACGCCTGACACGTCCGAATATGTGTGTAAACCGCAAGTGCACTGGTGTCGAAGTAATAATTACTCCGGTGAGTGGGTAGTCGAATCCATAGGGAACAGAAGTATTAGTATTAACCAATTCTTAGTTATCTAGTCGAAATTAATGGGTGTAATGAAATGAACTAATTGTAAGAGAATTAGTAAGCAAGCAAACGGGCAAGAAAACAAGTAAAAGAGATCTCAATCAGTAAAGATGAGGTACCCGGACAATGCTCCCCCTAGGATCTAACATGAACCTCATGATTCACTAAATGCTTTTAAACCGAGTCTAATGAGTCGAGGTAATCCAAGAACAACTGGCCCTTGCTTCCAAACCACCGGTACTAGTCCACTACAAGGTCCCGGCGGAGAAATGACTCAATCTCAACACCTCCCACCCATATGACCACAATACGCTCTAGGGACACCTAAGAGTGAAACCGATTCCTAAAGATAGATCCAACCCTATTTCCCGGAAAAGGATCTCTAACCCCCTACAAGGTCCTGGCGGAGAAATCTTTCAATCTCATGCCTCACACCAAATATGGTTGCATAGAGTTTCGGGAATACGGAGATAGGAAACACTCAATCGGAAGGGAAAGGGGACACTCCACTATCTCATGACTCACCCTCTCAACCCTCTTTAACCTTGAAGTTCTAACTCTAATGGACACCTCTCTCACATCAAAGTAATAAATCATGCGAATCCAATCAACTACAAGGATTAATTAAACAAACAAGCAATGGGAATACAAGATTAAAACTCAAATAAACTTGGATTTAAAAGAAACATAAAGAAAATCATTACAAAAAACATAAATCCTAGTGTTCACATGCCCGAATACCTAATAAGGTTTAGCCCTCCATGGAGCAAGGTACAAAACAATGATTATTACAATGAAGAGCAATGAAAACCATGAAGTAAAATCCCCTTAAATTCATGATGATGGCCTTGATGGGTCACCCAACGTCTTGAAGAATCCTTCCCCGAAGATAGGTTGTCGAAGGCTCCTCTATGCTATAGACGGAGAGAAGATCGATCAAAGTTGGTGTTGGACGCCCCCCAATACCGCCAAAGACCTCTTCCAAAACCCCTAGCTGCCTTTGCCTTCAAAAGTGCTCGAAAAACCCTCGCTAAAAGTCTTTCAAAAAAATAGGGCAAACAGCCTATTTAAAGCCCAAAAACCGCGCTCTGTCACGTGCTCACGAGCGTCGCTGTGTGGATTTTTCCACGTCGCCGCGTGAGCTCGGAATTTCCACGCGGGACTCGTGAACAATAATTTTTGCTACGATGACTTTTTCAAAAACGTGATCCGAACACTCTTCTCTTGAGGCCACATGTCCGGGCACATGTCCATGTGGTAGCCTATAGAACTTTTCTTCGTCGACATATATTTGAGAGGTCTTGCAATCTTCACAAAAAGAAAGAACATGAAGATGTGGCTGCCTTTGTGCCATTCCAACTAGTGAATTGACTTGAATCTTCTTGAAAGATTGGCACACATCTCCATGTTTATGAACTCCTCTCGTGTCTTGGTCCTTGAATTGAATAAGAACTCCCCAACATTGTGTCTTTATAGCCTATCTTTTCTTCCTTTTTCTCTTCAAGGCATTCACAACCTATATGCATAAAAGAACACCAAATACACAATATGAGACATAAACCATGGTAAAAATGATGCTCAATGTATGTAAAACATATATAAAAATATGTCTACTCAAGCACTTATCAACGGCCGATGAGCGATAAGGGCTCGAACAACGAGATGACATAATATTCGTACCATAATAGGCCGTGAAAGGACAGGCACTGGTAGATTTATTGGCACATCCTCTACGGGAGCACTTCAAATTGCTATGCAAGAAGAATTGCTGACGGAGAGCGATCTATCGTACTGCGAAGTCAGCATCAAGAACGACATCAAAAAGCTTGGGAGATGTATTTTGATGCGCCTCAAGAGCAGATGAGAAAGGACATTCAACATTAGTGCTTGAAAAGTCTTTCTATTACTCCCAAGGCAACATGAGATGATCCCGTATTCCTTCACTTACTTTGTCAGAGTCATGTTCCAACAACGTGTCGTAGAATACCTGTTCGATTATTTGAATGGAACTAGCTCATGACTCAACCTTTGATGTCATAGAATATCTCGTAGTCCCCGCTTTCTCCTTAGGCGGATGACTCTCCCTATTTTTCACCGGTAAATAGGGGATAGGATCCATTCTACTCTAGCAGCTGAGCTTCTTTACTCTCTCTTGTGCAGGTTGTTCAATACTCCCCTCAAACAAGGGAATGACACTTTCATCCACTCCTCGTGAAGAAGATTTAGAAAAAAGTAAAGAAATTCTTTTTTGTGGGTTTCATAAGAGAAGAGAAAGATCCCGTTTGGTTGGCCTTTCTCGGTTAGTCATGTGCATCTGCGAAGGTTGCTTCCATCAACATCTTTCTGCATGATTGAGAATAAATAGGTGATTTTCAACACGTGGACTCAGACTAAAATGCTATGTCAAAATTGCTTGTACTCATCTTTCGCACCAATAGGGGCTAGTTTTTCTGATGCTAAAAAGTGAACATATCTAACTTCAGAAAAGTCGTGTCCAGGAAAGCATTTACCTTCATTTGGGCCTGTGAAAGCGAGAGAGAGCTTCTATAGCTATTATACTATCGGAGAGTGCTTGGATTCACTTTTACTTTTAACTTAATTAAGTACTTACCTTTAGGAATACCGGAGCACAGAAACAAATGGTTTGATTTTTTGGCTCTTCTTTTTCTTTTGTACACATAAAGGACTCAGCGACAAGATAAAGAGATAAGAGCGGTACAAAGATAACTACCAACTACCTCGACTACTCTAGTTGAACTAATCGGGTCATCTTCGTTTGCTTTTTATTGCTCTCACTCTCCTTACAGCTTTAACTGCTCCTACAACTTCCTTTGTGAAGTACTTTTCTAGAATATGAACTCTTTCTCGACGGGACCTCTATTTTTTTTTTTCGACAAGACCAATACAGAAGGGAAAACCATATTCTAGTGAGCTTGACTTGAACAACGATCTCAAATCTGGGATGCAAGGTCAAAAGTATCTTGTAGAAGAAGAGTCTTAAGTGGGGAGTCTACTGTCTCTGACGTGGAAATTTCTCCATGAGTTGGAAGGATTGAGTTGAACCACCGTCACCACTTTCCTTTATTCTAAAGGCGTGTTCCTCGAAAACCAACCTAACATTGGGGGCTCACAAATTTCTTAGAAGGGCCACTCGCTGAGGCATCGCTTTTTATCTTTATCGAAGAAGCAGTAGTAAATTAACCGGTTTGCTTACTCAAGCCTAGGCTACTCAAATTGGAAGAGAGCTTTAGATTATCAACCTTGTGATCGTAGAAGTCGGGATCTTCAAATGACGAAGCCCTGCACTCCTTTAAAGTCTTGAGACTCTCAGGACCGGACCGCTAAACTCTCGGTCCAGATCCTGTAGCGGCTACGGGAGCTCCGTGCTTGCCCTCTCTCTGTACTGGCATGTTGTATTTGGCGAAGGGGTAAAAGCTCAGATTGTTTGACACTGAGCATGGGAAGAATCTTTTATAGGAAGGAAGATTGTCTGCGAGAATCATAGAGCAGAGGAATTTGTCCAGAGACATGGATCGACTTGCTCTTTCAAAGAAAGTTGTTTTGACTGAAGTGCCTCACACTAAAGTGAGATGGTCGGGAGATAGAAATCGGGATCCGGTGGCTTGAAGGGAGAAAAGGCTGCGCGATTGAGAAAGAAAATAAAAAGAAGAGTGAGGTCGAGTTGACTGCGGGACCGAGAAAAAGAAATGAATAAAGAAGGCGACAGAAGATGGGTTTGAGTGATGAAAGAAATTCTACGTGTACGGTTCAAGAAAAGGGAGCTCGGTGGGTCTAGTTTGTGTTTAGGATAAAGAATGTGAGGATAAGAAGAAAGAGCGAGGGAAAGGCCGAGGGATTGAGCTAGGCCGGGACACGAGTACTCATGCTTTCAGATGGGAAGATATGTACTTTGCATGAGCGCCTTGATCCGGATCTAAGCGGCGATGGGTGATCTCCTTTTTCCTAAATAGAGGACTTGAGTGAGTTTGAGCGAGCGATTGAGTCGAAAGATCATCGGGCAGGTAATTGAAAAATTTTCAAGAATAGTTCACGGACAGTAAGGAGGAAGGATTTCGAGTCACCGGATGCGGATGTCATCTCAGGACAGCACGTCTGGGGCTGAGAAATGCTGCTCGTTGTGAGATTGTCAAGCTAGATGTGCCCAAGGCCGCGATCAGGGAGTTTGGTGGTCAAGAAGTCGAGTAACTCTACTTTCTATTAGTCATCATGCGCGCGCTACTTTGCTAAAAGGCAAAGCTGATTGACGTACTTTGAATATAAAGTCTTCTCTCCTTTTGTGCGGATCTGCAAAGTCACCTACTTCTTGGTTGAGAGGAAACGATTTGACCGACTTTGGTTCAATAGCTTTTGAGAAAGATGATTCTACATTAACAATTAACTCAAAAGAGGCCAGGAGAAGCCAAAACAAGAGTCTCAAAAGTTCCACTAGTCGTGAAAAGCTTGCATCAAAGTAGATGCAGCCAATGGAGACTTGTCAAAACTTTGAGGATCTTTGATCTGATTGTCGAAGATGACCTTCTATGAGTGCGGCGAGGGCTCATGTGCCGCAGTAATCAAGCATTTGGGTCGATGATTCCGCGGAGTTCAAATCTATTTTAACCAATCGATCATGGTCCAAAACATTCTTTGGATGGCTCACATGTTCGAGTCCTCATGAGGGCTAAACAGGCCCATGACTGTAGCGAGGTGCGGAATCATCTTGCAGCCACCGGACCAAGGAGACACCTCAAGTGGATGCCTACTCTCCCTTGCCTTAGTAGTGTGCAGCTTTGGGTGTTATCCTTCCCTTTGACTCCCGATCTCCTCTTTCTTGCCTTCCACACACAAATCGGGTTTGAGGGGTGGTCCCGCTTTCACCATCACATAATGCTTAGCGGGTTTCACGCAGGTTGGGAAGGTGTGCAATGAAGGCAAGCACAACTCTTTCTTGAGCGAGCCTTAATAGATGAAGGCAGTCACTCATCTGAGGGCCCTCGGTCGGTGGCAACTGCCTTTCCTCGTCCGTCCAATCCCGTTCAAGCGATAAAGGGAGAGCTACGAATCACGTCGCTGATGCCATTGAGTGCGTGATGAGAAAAAGATTGGTAAAGGATTCTGTCCCTCACCAGTCCCATTTTCAGTTTCTTTGATCTATTGGGACAATACCTTTACCTTTCCATGATTTCCTTGCCCAGATTCATACGCTTTGCATGGTCGATGGAAGAAATTCCTTTTCTAGCTCCATGAGGGTTTACCTATGCCTATTACGTGCTACTACTGCTGATTCAACTTTCCTGCACTCGGAGATGACGCTGAACCCGCTATCTTCTGGAGCTTGACACACACCTTTCTTTATTATTATATTATTCTTCTCTTGGCTTGCCTCACTCGCTCAGAGATAGCCTGACCGA
Organism: Dioscorea cayenensis subsp. rotundata; assembly: GCF_009730915.1. NCBI lineage: Eukaryota > Viridiplantae > Streptophyta > Magnoliopsida > Dioscoreales > Dioscoreaceae > Dioscorea > Dioscorea cayenensis. Next base: position 18,423,859 of record NC_052479.1, on the reverse strand, counting down.
TGATAAGTGACTTGTGTGATATGAGTGCAGAAGCGTTCATTCCTTATGTTAAACATTACTTTTAGGAGTTTTTGTAATACGTAACTTCCAT
>NC_052479.1:18360431-18422768 GCF_009730915.1 Dioscorea cayenensis subsp. rotundata | reverse complement strand
GATTTTATTTGAGTAAATCGAATTTTGATTTAATTAAATTTTGATAAATTAAATATTTTAAAGAAATAATAATGAAATGTATTATTTGAAATAATATCATTAAATTAATTGGTTATTAAAATCTTGTCTTTCGTGGGATTATTATACTAAACAATATATCTTTCTAATGACCGTGACAGTTTGTTGTATAATAATAACTTAACCTTATTTTGCTTTTTTTTTTTTTTTATCTAATATAGGTTGCTAACCAATGTGACCTCCCATTCTTATTATTCTTCTTCTTTGTTGTTGTTGTTGTTGTTGTTGTTGTTGTGTTGTACTTTTTGTGTGATTTTCTTAATAAGTCAAAAAGTTTTGTCATATGAGGTGTACACCATCGTGAGTTTGACAAAATTATGATATATAATAAATACCACTAATAATTTATTTTGCCTATACATCTTTATTTAACTTCATATATTCAGTCCATTTCATGGGCTTGTACTCTTTGGTGATCAATAAGTTTATTTTATTATCGACTGTTTGTTATTTTTGACTTCTTGATATATCAGTTTTGATTTCTCTTTTTGTTTTGGGTTTCCTTGTGGACATGTTTTATTCAGTTTCCTTTCTTGATATGATTTATTGTTTTCATTTTTTTGTAGATTTTCTTTATAATATCATGAGATTCTTTTCATATATCTTGGATTCTTCTCTATATTTTGGGTTAAGATTTTTTCATTCAATGCTGTTTATGATGTAAGTAGAAATCAATGTGGCTAATTTTGCATGACCCTAATTAGTTTAGGGCTTAAAGTTAACAGGGGTTTGAGATTTTTGATATTGTTACCAGTAGCAAAATTTTTGTTGCAACCAGTCAAATTTTGATTTAATGAGAGGATATTTTAAAGCAATGACCAATGAATCCTATTATTTTAAAAGAACGCTCGACCGATGAGATAATTAACTAAGCTGGCGCCTTTGAGTTAACCTTCTGACAATACTATCTTTTAAACAATTTGACATCCACGAGTTTATTTATGCTGTCCAATGTAACCTCGTTGTTTTGCTATTGTTAGTAATAAACAATATATCTTTCGATTATTTGCAGCTCACTAGTTTTAACATTTATTGGATAACAACTCCACTAACCTTCTTTAGTTCTTTTTGTTGCTCAGTTAAGCTTCATTTTGTTACTGTCTTGCCTTCTTTTTGTTGCTTTTAAGATTTTTTCCTTTTGTGGGTTAAAAGTTTTTTGGCATCATATAACACACAAAGCTGATCTCTCTTTTAGAAGGGCCATGCTATGGATTAATCCTCGACTAATCTTACTCTCATGGTCAAATAAATATTTGTGAAATTAAATTAGAAACATTGGGGAAAGATGCATAATCAACTAAGAAATAAAATCTAAATCCAATAAAATATCTCTATAATTTGTTGCCCTCATATATATATATATATATTCCATCAAACTATGAGGAGTTCTTACGCCCTCCATTGTTAACTTCATCACCGCTGGAAAATGGTATTCGTCTGGATTATACTCTTCTATATTGAGAGAAAGAAATTCATATAAGCTTCCACCATGATTGGCTGTAAAGTTACTTTCAAAATATCCCCAGAGGTCCCCACCGATATTCATATATATATATACCACATATATATATATATCTATACTGCTAAAAAAGTAGAGTGATCCTTAAAAAAACTCAATTCTTTCTTACAAGATTTAAGATTTGATCACTTAGAATTTAGATTCAAGATCCTTCAGAGATTTAAGTATTTGGAAATGAGAGTAGTGCTCATAGTATTATTACATTGTTAGTACCGTTTCATGGAAATTTGAGCGAAGTTTGGTGCTCTTTTTATAAATAGATGATAGATGAATGGATGTAATTTTCTATGGAGCTTTAACAAAGAAGGATTTAATTTGATACCGAAGGACATTGGAATCTTGGATGGATGATGTATGCTATTATGTAAGAGAATTATATTGATTCAAGATATGAATGGGCCTGATGTTTTGGTTTACTCATAAATGGAAGTACTAAGATGCTGGATCTCTACAGTGCATATGTAATGTTAGGTGTTGTTTTCAAAAACTCACATAAATTTGGTTTCAGTACAGCTAGATCACTGGACAACAATAAGAGGTTTTATTGCCGATAGGTTGTCTCTTTACTTCTCCTTTGTTTACTTTGGGTAGAGACAGAGACATTTTATAAGTCAATTTGCCCACAACTGATAAGTGGAATCTTTATGTGTCATTGTTATTTAGAATCATAATGATATAATGGTCAAACCAAAATAATGGACTTTCATACTAAAATGCCATCCATTTGATAATAAAACAACTAATTATTTTCCTTTCCAAAAAAGCACCATCTGTCAATTTGGGGATTGGTTTTCTTTAGTGAATTCCCAGGTTTTTCTTTTCTTTCTCATTTGGTATTGCCGTTGCCACAGAACAAATTTCCACACACTACTTCTTTCTTTTCTCTTGTTTGATCAATTGGAGAAGTATTAGCGGTGGATGTTTTGATAGGTTTGGATGGCTCTCTGCTATTGCTTATGACAGATCATTTGATTTTAATTGACATATATATTCTTTTTGGGAATTTATGTTGTTTATGAAGGATTATTTTGCTGATATTACGGATTAAATAAAATTTGGTTGTGGGGTTAATCCGTTTTCTCTCACCTCTTTGATAGAGGAGAACAATGATGAAGTTGCTTGGATAATTAGTAACGAAGTGCTCTGACTAGTAATTTTTACTGGATTTTGTGTTCTGGAGCATTAACCCACGATAGGCGCTCTTCGTCCCACATTGTGCCGAACTGAGTGGGCTCGACCGGGAATCAATCTTCTTGGATCGAGGGTTTTGCATCTCTTCCGCCCTGGAGACCCTCTTCTGACTTTTATGTTAGCAATGTGGTCAATATGTCCTATCCTTTCGCTTTCTTTCCCTAGTTGTTGGTGGTATCCTCCATTATTTAATTTTGTCCTCAACATTTTTAGATATCAATTCGAGCCATGTTTATTGTTGTTATCTTTCACACATGCTAATTTATTCATGTTTTCAGTATCTCCTTTAGTTTTCTTGCTACTAAGTTAAGTGTTATGTTGTGCATGTTGCTTCTTTTTATTGGATGTTATTGAACATTATCATCTATAACCAAGCCTGCCACATCAATGATTATAGTAGCTTACATTTAATTTAAACTCGACTTGTATGGAGACATTTTAAGAATGATGAACTTCATACAAAGTTCTATAAATAAACAACATTACATTGTTATAGGTTCCCATTTGCTATGCATGAGTTTTGCTTGCTCAGTTGTAACAGCTGAGTGGACAATTAGTTCGCACATTTCTTTCTTTCTGGAGCCCAAATAAATTATTCATTGTAGGATTCAATATGATGCTTTGATTATTTGTTTAAATCAGGTGTGTTATGTTATTTAGTCTACCTAATAATTTGTTTTTTATTGATTTATTACTGGCTTGCAACCATATTTATGCGGATCGATGAATTGCTGTTGCAAATACCTTGTAGGGATTAGTCCACCAGGAGGATAGGAGATTTTTAGGAACATCTTGAGCAGGTGTGCTTATGCTTTTTTAAGTTTATTTTCCTTCTTGGTTATGATTATGATGCCCGGTATAAGTGATAAGGAACAATAATTGTTTGTCAACTTGGGTTTAAGATATGAATTTGTTTGTAGAAAGCATCTGTGTCTTGTGATTGGGTTAGCAGATTATTTACCTTGTTAGTTATGAAGCTATTGGAGATGTAGAAAGCCTCTATTGAAGATCTTGAAAGGTAGTGACCCCTTTTGTCAGTCTGTTCCTGATGCTCTCTAAACAACAGTAGCTTCAAGCTTCGCGAGTGCAAAATCGAGTGGGAAGGGAACAATGAGCAAGATCAGGCCCAATCCATTAAGCTTGGTCGTTGTCCTCACTCGCTATCTGGTGGTGATTATTCGTTCGGGTTCTATCCATTGATGGCAAAAGTCGCGGGCTAGCAATGCCGTCCGCCAAGATCTGATCTATCTTACTCCTTTCCCTTGCATCTGTGTGTGTTTTCTTACTTTCTTGATTTGATATTTGATTTAATTTCTAGGAAATGTTGGTTTCTGTGTGTTATGGATTCAGAGTTTTTCTCATTGTGGAGTTTTTATTGAGCTCAGTTGTTGTGTTAGAATGATTTGAAGGGTGAGATTGAGCTTGGACTTTTGATTGTAAGTGTTCATTATCGATTGGTTTTCGAACTGATTTAATACAATGAAAGACTTGTCTTACTCCGAATCCATCCACATTATTTATCAAGAATGAAAATTTTTAACGCCCTTACAAATATGTTGTTTGTACATCTTTGTTATATATTTGCTAATCTCTTATCATTCTATACAAATTTTGGCCAATTCTCTATTAACAAACCGCTTTCAAAAACAATTTTCCCATGCTTAAGAGAATGTTATGTTTTTGGTATATTGTTTTGTTTTATATTTGTTCTAATCTCTGTGATTCTAGTAATGCAAAGAAATCGCCATTTCTAGTCTAATCTAGTTCTATTTCTAAGGTCCTTTTAACTCTAGGGAAAAATATGTCATTTTCCCAATGATCATCATAAGTAAGAAAGAATGTACTCACAACAAGCATTTCTTCCAACAAGATTACATTCAGCACCACATTTGTTTTGGTGAAATTAGTTAATAGCTCTTTCCATAATACAATGTGATGATGTCAGAAAATAGCATCATTTAATTGATACATCAATTTCTTGTGGATGATAGTTTCAAGTCACATTTAATTTGACGTGACCCATTTATTTCGCCTAATAGGTTGTGTACCATCGCGGAGAGTATATTCATACCTCTAATAAATTGATGATTAGTTTGCAAGGAAACTGTATTTAATAGGTGTTAATCAAGTCTTGTGGATTTTGTTAGAGCTCCGCTCACCAAACCGCACTAGAGACATCATTTGGAAACTTAAATGAACCATGTGGCAAATCCATGGGGTGGTAGAATGATATTGAACTCAAGGGACAAGAATCGCCGCACTCAATTAAAGACACAAAGGATGTACAAAAGAACCAGTTGTATGGTTATCTAACTACCAATTATTTTATTAATTTGAGATATTTATACATAGATCACCGCTGTTTATTTTCCGGATAGTATACCATTCAAGATCATAATAAGGTGATGATACAACTTATAATAAATCTATAGATGGATTGGATTACATCAAGAGTTTGTGATCTCTTTTGAACTGGTTTGAACATCGTCGTAAGGAAAGATGAGCTCCTAAATATTGGATTGATTACCTCGTAAATTATTTTGTCTCTCAGATTTTCATTATTTAGGTTCATTGGTTCTAGCTCAGGAGTTTGTGCTATTTCAAAATTTGGCTAATGTTTCAAAACAATAAATGTTGATTGGATTTCTTATTTTGACAATCTAGAATAATATTGTCACCAATTGCTTTTATTAATTTTTAAGTATATAGTTTTCTTTCTATAAATGAGAGTTGTTTTAGCAATGGTAATTGGTTGTACACCACCTACAATTGCAATTTTGATTTCTTTCTTAGTCGTTTGGATTCTAAAGATCATCATCTAATATGTTTAATATGTTTTGTATTTTTGAACTTTGAGCAGGTTGTCATTAATAAATCATAAATAGAGAGTTCCTCATTAATATTATTACGTGAGGTTTCTGGCATCAATAAATAAAATAGCGAACTTTGGGCTGCTCTCTTGTACATTGCTGCAAATAGTTGCTCTCCATTTGATAGGTTTAATATATTTTTGTATTTTTAAAAAATATTTTTTATACTATATATACTAACTTGCGAAAAACTTGAAAACCTAACTAATTATAATTATTAAAAAATATTTTTATTTGTGTGATAAACTATATCAATATTTTACGTATTGTTTGGAGTATAGTTATTAAAACCAATCTTACATCAAACACTCCCAAGCTCATTTAGGTAAATGTTGGATTAATAAAATAAATAAATATTATATTAAAATTATAGATTAGATTTTAATCCATAAATTGTTAGTCATGTTGGGTTAGCAAAAAAAAGTTATTTCAAAATAAAATTCGACTCACCCAAGTCATAATTGAAAAAACCTCGACATTCATCAGGTTTGCCAATTTAAGATTGGTTAAGATGCCGGATTGATTGTATAAGTGATCCAATCAAAGATCTGGATTGGTTTAGATGCCGAGTTATCAAGTAGGCCGGTCTGGGTTTAAAAAATACATGGAGTTAATAAATAAGTCATCTTTTGAAATTTCAGAAACTAAATGGTTTTCTAAACATGATCTATAAGAAAAATTAAAAGGATAAAACATAATATTATTTTTTATTTATATTAATTAATGTAAGATAAAAACTCATATTATTAAGGTTTAAAAGAATTATTTATGAAATGATTGTAGAATATGTATCTTAACTATGGATTGTTTATGCATAGTGTGAACACAATTTTTATTTGATTGGCAATATAATACTGTGTGGTTGGAAAATCAGATTATCAAGTTTCCTTAAGATATAATCTTATATTATCTTTTTTACTAAAATACCCTAATCAAATATATTGCAAATATATAAAAAATTCATATGATTTTGATGTAAATCTTAAAATTATTTAATAATAAATATGTGCTATTATTTAAAAAATAGGGTACATTTCAAATTTTAAAATGTTTGGTTTTTATTAATATTAATAATTCAAACTTAATTATTTAAATAAAGATATATTTTGACTCCAACTTAATATATTAAAAAATATAATATAATATGTGTTTTTAATTTCCAACCAAATATTTTAATGGAATGAATTTTTTATTTTTAAAGTTTTTTAAAATTTGATATTTTGTGATTTAGTTGGATTTAAAAGGTATAATGGGAAAAATAAATGGGAAAATTTTAAAAGATTTTTGTTTTAATTTAACAAAATTTAATGTTAAAATTTTAAAATATTTGTCATGTCATCATTTTTTAATTTTATTTATCAAATATGGTGAGGTGGCACCGGTAGGAGAGCATATATATATATATATATATATATATATTCAGCTATTTGATTTTTATTTTATTTCATTATTTAATTAAAATAGTGGAAATTGCTAAAAATAATCTCTAAGTTTGTAATATTGCCAAAAATACCTCGTTATTTCAGACCCCCCAAAAACCCTTCCTTTTATCCATATTTTCTAACCCCCAAAGATGTGTTTGGATGTCAACAGTGATCAATTCTTTACTTGGATGAAAACGCCTGCACGTCGAGTCACTTTAACGCGCCCATTCTCGCTGCATTTAGCAGGGCTCGGGGCCTCCGTGGTGCAGAACCCAAGAGAGGAATCCATTATGGCCTTTTAGTTATTTTTCTCAACTAGCATCTTCAGCTTTTCCATTCTCAAGTCAGCTCCGAAGTTGTCTCTACTGCGCAGCCTCCAGAATTGCGCTTTTTCCTTTCCACCCAGATCTCGAATGTGAAGTCCCAAGTAAGTAGTTGGTATTTCAATGCTTGCAATCTATGTATCGAGACGGTTTTATGGTAACTATTCTGCTATAAAATAAAGATTTTCGGGTTTCGCTTTATGCCCCTGCTTTTGTTGGAAAGATATTGAAGTCCCAGGGGGATTTCGCCAGGGCTCTCGTTAGTCCGCAGGTACCTTTCGCCAGCCTTGTAAGTTATTTCTAGCGCTTCTGCCCAGACACCATCGCAAATAGTTTTTGATTTGCTATGATTTGTGTAATATTTATAATGTACATTTCTCTCATTTGATATATGGTTGCGCTTTACAAACGAGGTTTACGCTAAGAAAATGAGATGTTACAGCTTTAAATTCCTCATTGCCTCTGCTTAAGTATCGTTGTCTCTATTTAATAAACGTAGTTCTCCGCTTAACAAATTGATATCTCTGCTTAAGAACCAAATACATTTAAAATCTTATATTTCAGCAAACATTTATCAACACGCATACTGAACGTGTTGTTATCCCAAGCTCGTGACTACGGCGGTCAACCTAGTTAACGGGCGATGCTATTCGACACACCAAGTGAAGACCTTTGAATTGAAGATAACTAACCCTTAAACCAGAGATAATCGAAGGACACTAAGCTTTGACATTCAATTCGAAGCTATATACCAAGAGAGCCCTTCTTATTCTCTCTACAGAAATCACGATGGCGCACCAATAAATCCGTAATCGTAAACCCTGATTCACCTCAATATACCCCTCTTCATTTTGTACCACTCAACGTGTTCGAAGAAAACCCCTCAGCGCTCAAGGAAATTATCAAAGACCCACAACAACTCCATCAAAACGAACCATTATAACTTGTTCGACGGAGGGTAAGAAGATAATTTTTGTCAAACTCGATGGTGAACCTCATGGAGTACAGATCCTTTTCCCAAATGCATCATGCTCGGTTCCGAGCTGGATGGGTGATTATGTCGGAGGATTTAGCCCGCCATGGGGCGATACACATGAAGTGGCGAGGGCGTACGATACGTGCCGAAGGGAGGACATTCCGCAATGCTAGCTCTCGAGTCGCGCGAGATAGATCTTGCGGAAGAAGACCAACCTGGCGGGATATATTAAGTGCTCACAAGGCTTTAGCACGATGGTTTCTACGAGCTGGCCAGGAGCTGAAAAAGTCCGCGTTCGCGAGATCCCATGGATCGTCGTGCTACGGTGAAAGTAGTTACCTGCAGGAAGCGAGCGTGGTGAGAAACCGACTTTGTCATCGGCTAGTAGAAAAAGGTAATAATAAATCATGGATAATGTTTAACGTAAGTCTTTTAATGTTTAAATATATTTTATTTAACGCTTTAACTTTATTATTTACTGCTTTTAAAGAAATTTATTCATAAAGGTTTAAATATTTTGTTCTCCTTTTAAATATATTCTATAATGTCTAATATATAAAACTACGTTTTAAATATAGTTGTTATAGTTTAAAGCTCGAATGATTCGCAATGAATTGTTTGGTTTATATGTTAGGTTACTGAGGCTGGGTTCCGGCGAAAGATCTTGAAGAAATATTTATGCCAACCTTGACGGATGGATGCTATTGCCCGAACACGCTCGCCTCGAAGAAGCGGGATGAGAGAGGCGAGCCCATCGTGCTTGCGCTTCGGCCTTGCCTCCTCCTACTTCGACCCGCACGCTGCACGCGTCCCTCGGACAGCCGTGAGCCCGTCCCTCCCGCCCGAGATCACCTTAACTACCGACAGCGGCGCTCGCGTGCAGCCCGACTACGCGGCCCTGGTAGCGCGGCCCGCACGCGCCTGTAGGCTGAAGATGTCCATCGCATCTCTTATGCCAAAGCATGCCAAATATTGACGACCGAAGTTTCCTCGGCTTGCGCCAGATGCCGAGGCGCTCGGAGGGCGCTCCTGATCGATCGCTAGCCATCCCTCCAAAAGGAAAATGAACCGCCGGAACCGGACACAGAGCCGTCGAATTTGGCGACGACGACATCATCGGGGTGGCCGTCCAAGACGGCCACATTCGAAGAGATCAGCGGTGTGCTGAGGAGGAGAACAATATCACGCCTCGTCTCCGCTGTACGCGACCGATCGACAATAGCGGCACCAAATACCAGTCGGCGCGATGTTGTTGAGTCGAGTCCGCCGCCGCAGGTTTCATACGTGCTTGACGCTGGTGGGCGTCGTAGATGGCGCCGCGCCGCTGCTGTTGAAGATCGCTTTACTCCTTGTTAACGAAATCGCACCTGTGGGCCGACTACCGATGTGTGTGCAGATCAAAGATGGACACAATCACACTGAAGAACACAAGTAAGGGGTGTGTCTCCCGTTGATCTTTGTTACCGTGGCCGCGGCTAAGAAAGATCGTTGAATCATTTACTAGTGGCCGTGACAGCAAATAGCGATCAAAGCAGGACACAATCCCGCAAAAAGCGATGTAAGGGTATGTCCGAGGTTGATGCGTCTGCTCGTTCCGCAAGACGCGTAGACACAATCCAACAACAACAACAACCATGAGGACGTGTCTCGGTAGATCTTCGTCGCCGATCCCGCGCATCGAGGAAGATCTCTTTGGGAACACCGTCAAGGCTCAGCGGCGGTGCTGTGAAGACCCCGACCGAAACAGCGAGGGATATGATCAAGAGCGATCAAAATTGGGACAAGGCTGCTCGAGCAAGTCTTCGTTCGAAGAAGAAAATATGGGTTGGCCAATCGGCGTCTTAACACATCTGAGCGAGTTGATGAGGATCTTCCATAGCTGCCGTATGGACGGAGTAAGTTTAAAGTTTTCCATGATAGTGTTTAAAGTTTTTATGATAGTGTTTAACTTTTTTTGTGATAGTGTTTAGATGTTTATATATAATCATTTAATTTATCTACTTAACGTTTAATTCTTTATAATATCATTTGAACATTGATAATATCATTTAAATATTTAGAATATGGTCTAATCAGTATCTACATATGCCTTTAATCTCAGAGCGTGCGTATGTGGAAGAATGAGCCTTGATCGAGCACTCACTGCGGACAAATTACTACACTACGCTTGAGGGTAAGGAGATGGTCCCGAGATGATGTGATGGGCAGCTTTTTGTATGCATGATACAAAGTCATGGCAAATAGCGCTATATCCTATAAGAAGCGCTTCCATCATGACACGGTGTTGTTTATGTTAAGCAGCGCAGCGTGGAAACAACTAGTAGCTATGATCGGAATCTTTGTGCGATTTCTTGCATGAAGTTCAAATTGTCATCCTCAGGTAATAATGAATGGCCACTTCGATGTCAGTTGTCCCTTGACAATGAGCAAACAAGAATACGATGAATTATTCTTCATGCGGCGGGGAGTACGACGCGCGTTGGACATGGTCGGTTCTTTAGTATGTTCGATTGATAGTGTTTGTTATTGTCCGGTATCTCTAATCTCAACTTGCATATCCTCGACAATGGAATCTATTCGACACGTTTGTCGATATGCGATTCGGTGAGTCGGCGACCGCAGAAGTACTCACTCGTTCACGACATGGAAAGCCCACAGCAAAAACAAGGAAGCGTCCGATTGCAGGTCTATGTCATCTGCGGTTTATCGAGCAATTACTTTGGGGTGAGAAGCTACGCTACCAGCAGACGAGATGTTCCTTACACGAGATTAAAAGTATGTTACCCGCATACTTAAGGAGGGAGAGCGGCTGGTGTCCATGAAATGGGGTCGTCGAAGCGGGTTAAATTTTTGTTTTTAGCAAGGACTTGTATAGTATTAATGTCAATTTTGTTTTCGAATGTAAACCAGGACAAATTCAATTCATTGTTTTCATTTTTGAAGAACATGACTTGTATATGTCAATGTAAATTTTGTTTGTTTTCAATTGTAAAAGCGGTTAAAATTCCATTCAGTTTCATTTCATTGTTTAATTTACTGATTAGTCATTGTTTACATTTTAGTTTAATTGTTTAACTTTACCATCTATCGTTTAAATGATCGGTTTGAAACATTTAAAAATACGGTTTCTCCGTTTAACATAACTACTTGCCTCTGTTTAAAATAGCTGATAACACTATAAAGAATAAAGTTTAAATATGAAAATTTCCGGAGTCAATTGATTGTTTCTCCTTAGAAAGTCGACTTATTTATAATGCCTAGTCGTGACAGGTTTCATTACAAGATCTCGATTGTGATCGGATCCATGGCGGCATTTATGCATATGACTCGAGGGACATCAAACGCTTGCGACTCGATCTCTTTCGTCTAGGGGCGCCCCGAGGCTGCGCTTCCGTCCGCTGACGGTCGCAAAGCGAAAAGCTTTATGATTTCCGTCTGAAGGCACGCTCGTCGTCGAGTATGGGGAATATAGCTTCTTTATACGCCAGTTTGTACTTGTCGACGGTGAAGTAGCCAGCTAATAAATCGATGAACGTTGGTGTGCATGCGCATTATTGCGGTAGTGAAGCGTGTTTCAAGGGATACCATAAACTTGCCACCTTCGACATGAAAAAGTTCTGATGGTAAGATCTACAGAGTTGCTGCACTGCAGTCGATCGCCGTAACGATCATCGACACTAGCGACCAACATGAAGTTTTTCGGCTATCCTCAACAATTATCTCTACCTTTGAATGTATGTCTGGGCATAAGTAGGTCTCCCATTTGTTCGCTTGCTCACGCCGATTACATAACATGCGCATCAACTTGAACCTGGCAAATAAGGTCAAACAAAGACAATGATGGTTAAATAATTTGTAAATATGTTTAAACATTATTGTAAATAGTTAAATGAAAGGATTAATATTTAAAGTCAGACAAGTATAATTAAACAAAGATGGAAAATGTTTAAAGGGTAAGACTAAATGTTAAGTGTAAATCAACATTCGCAGACCTTATGGAGTCGACCATTTTCGTCGCGGTAAATGACGAGCTTCTTTGATCCAAGCATTGAGCGACTCAGCGACATTTGAATACATCTCACTTTCAACGATCACCTCTGAGACAGATAATTCGATCAATGTGCTTATATCCGATTTATTAATCAACCGGTGATGAGCTTCGTGATGTGGGACTGCAGTTCATTCACGGTATCATCGAAATATTTAGCCGTGGAAGCATATAGACCAGCACTCCTCCCTCAATGCCTTCCCAAGTTTGACATTGGCTTTCATAAAATTGGCCTACAAATATCGAAGACAGTATGCATGTGGCGAAGAAGGGAAAACTCTCGCAATTGCGTTCACAAGGCCCTTGGACCTGCGACACGAAGGTAATTATCTCATGATAATCTCCTTCCTCGTATAAAGCATCGCCCTAACTTAGATATGAACCAAGTCCATTCGCATCGGTCTGGTTGTCGACTATACCGAAGGCGACGTGGAAAACCATTGTTTTCCATCTTTCCTCGTGGCACCCAGAGTGTACCCGACGATGGAAAAACCATTGCTTTCCTGAGCAGATGGCCTGCGCAAGCCCTCTTGAATCCTACAATACTGACTGAAAGAAAAGAATGCACGTTTAAAACCGATCATCGCCTCTTTCCACGCATCGCAGCTCAGCGGATTTGTCTCGACCACCTTATCCACATACCAAAAGGAAACAGATCATGAGTCGGAGATATCACCGCTGGCTGAGGACCACCTCTGGCATGCTTTTTCCCAACTAAGCATCGCTTGTATGATATGTGGACACCATGTTCCACAACATGTCCTTACGAATGTCGATGGCCTTGTACAAGGGCCGGTTCTTGAGCTTCTGAATCACTCGTAAAGCTTACCCATTTTTGAATGCTTTCGGATGTGACGCCGAACCTATGCCACGACCGCAAGTGTGTGACAGGTTGATTGTCTTGATTCTAAAAGTATTTTTATTATACTCTTTTGATACATGAAGACGCCAACGACAACCATCGGCAGCGCATTCCACGATCACCTCGATGTTTTTCGCTCTTTATGAATTTGAAGTCAAAATTCCGCTTTGATTGCATGATTTGGAAAGTACGTCCACCGAAATGTTCAACACGATAAAAACGTTGTCGATATCCAACGATGACGATTTCGTAATGATCTGACGAGGAAGGAAGACATCCCATACCGTCAGGGTCACCATAGGGTTGAACGGGAGCACTCACAGAATCGAATTCTCGCCAACACTTTGATCAAATGAAAAAGATCAATATGTTAAGCGGAGAATATAATGTTTAAGTGATAATGCAAATATTTAAACGTTAAATTAAATACTTAAGCAGTTACCAATTAACGTAAACGAATAGTACAAGATGTTAACGATGGATCGATATATTTAAACAATAATGAACCCATATAAGCGGATCAAATAAAAAGAGAAGGAACTTCTAACGGTAAAAACTCGCTTACATTAGGATTCAGCAATGGCACATTATCACGTCTCGAGCAACAAGATCAATTCGTGCAGCATTTGAAGATGGAGTGACGCGTGACACATCCATCTGAAGTCAACATCGTTTTCTATTGGACAAACCGTTTTATATCCATCCGATGTGATAAACTTCACCTCGACAAGGGAAACTTCGAGACCCCATCGCCTCACATATCTCACTAACACCAACTCAAGAAGTCCGAGCCGTGAACATTAGCACTCTTCCTCCCCGTTGAATCTACAATACCACAAAAACTCTCCATAATATATCGGCTGAAAACCAAATCAGTACAAACCAAATGAAATGAAGAACACAAAGAAGAGCGAAGAAGAAGATGTAAACAACAAGCAGGGTCGAGATAGAAAACAAAAATCGCATGCTTGTATGTCATAGATGTTAGACAAGACGTGATGTGATTGGGCGGTATTTTTCCCCTCCATCCCAGAGGGCAAAAAGGGAAATATATGTCATCTGTCACGAGGAAGACATATTGTCATTACGCTCGAATGAAAGTTCTCACCTCAACATGAGTCTCCTGTTTTAAACGCTCAAAGCTTTTTATGTTTAAGCAGATATATATAGTGTTTAAAATAACGCTTAAACTCGTCTTTAACTAAAGTCTATATCATGTAAATAATATGTAAACCGCTTTCATATAGTGATTTTAACCGCTTTAAAAATATATGTTATTGTTTAAATTCGAATGCTTTCACCGACATCGCATTGAAGATGGGTACCTCCCCGGTCACTGTTTAAACATCTTTATGTTTTTGCTTAAACACCGTTGTCATTGTTTAACGAGTAAATCGATTATTGTTTAACTTTTTGTATTGTTTACAATGCCGTTCTTTGTTTCTAAAATTGTTTTTACTATGTCTGCTGCTTTAAATTTCATGTTATTAGGGCAAGATGACACTCAAATAGGTTTGTTTGTTTAAAAATATTTAAAAACGTTTACAATGGAGAATCTGATTAAATATCATAAGTTCACCTCAAATAAAGCTTGTTTCATTTAAAATAAAACATTTTACAACATTCTACAACGCTCTTCTCGGACCTTGGACACTTTCGCGACTCGACTCGCTCATCTATTGAGATTTCGGGTTTGACTCACCAAGGGTCCTGCAGACATCTCGAATGCTGACCGTGGTTGAATAACATGCGCATCAACTTGAACCCCGCTGAAAACGTAGAAACGAAAACACATTAAAAAGTGTTAAGCAAAACACATTCATGAAAAAGCGTCTATTAATCAATGTGTCATGGTCCGACTTAGCGAAGATCCCGATAGTTAAACACGTAGTAATATTTGCATAGGCGGCGTAGGGTTCTTAGAACGGTAACAAAAATTCCCTAAGTGGATAAATATCAACTCGCGTCTTAAAGATGTTTCTGATCTCCCTCCTCTGAGAGATCCTCATAATCACGCAATAAGTGAAAACTTTATTTTCTTACCCAAGCTCGATGCCTGCTTAATTGGTGGCCCTCGTCATCCATCTGGAGAATCCTCTGCATTTAGGCAATTATGCGGGAATTTCGACTTGGGCAAGAAAAGATAGTTTAACGTTGCGTGATTACTGACCGATTGATTCTCAAGATGAGGAGGATCACTTAGACATCCTTTAAGATAGGTTGCGATCTTTCGTCACATCGACCCCACGTAATATCATACTCGTAGACTTTTGAGAATTTACACGTTAATATGAATAGTTAAACATTTAAAGATAAAGTTAAACGGAGACGATAATTATTAAACATATTTGTAATATATTTAAACAGAGCATTAGCAAATAGTTAAAACATATGATTTAAAAATATAGAAATAGATAACCATAAACGAGAAGAACTTTACAAACGAAATGAACTCATTTTTCGAGAGGGATTCGACAATGGCACATGGTGTTTCTCGACAACAAAATCGATCATGCCTCATTTGAAGACGGAGCTGCACTTTGACCAATCCGATGATAAATCAACTTCATTTTCTCGCTGGAGAAACCGATTTATATATTTCGGTATGATAAACTTCACCTGCACTAGCTTCTGAAGCATTTATATCTATCATTACCACAAATGAGTGCCATAATAAACACCGCATGACTGTCAAACCGAGTAAGAACGAATAGATTCTCACCAGACACTAAAACCGCAGGAATCAAGTCGAACAAATCAAAACGAGGAGAAATGAGGAGAAGAACAAGATGTAATGCAACTTAGGCATTATCTATCGAAACCAAACAGCAAAAGTCCCTTTGAAAAGGTTGGACATGATGTGATTTAGGCTCCCACCATTTTCAAGGGCAAAAATGGAATTTCACAACATGGACCCATTTGAAGTGAAAGCGGTAGGGTAAAAGGGGAAGTTAAACATTAACTATAGGGTCAGTGGTGTGTAAAAGTAGGAGGGGATTTTTGGGAAATTTTGAAAATTACGAGGGATAAACAGTAATATTCCCTTAAAAATATTATGTTGAATGGAATTTGGATAATGTGTATTTAATTAATTTAGTAATTTTGTTACACATCATGCAAATGTCCATTTCTTATTGTGAAGCCAAATAAAGAAGATTATTAATTAAAGATAAGAATGAGTAGCTTGTGTTGTAAATTAATGAAGTTGTGATCAATTTTTTTTTTTTTGTAAAACACAATATGACATGCAGTTCATCGTATCAAATAAAAAATATATAATAAAATTTTATGCTAAAATGATCTTGTATTTGGGGGCAGTTATTAGTTTGATCCTAAGAATTTTATTTTATTTTATTCCTTTCTTGTAAGCTACTTTAAATATTTGCTATTATTTTTTTAAAGAGGCACATTTTAAGTTTCAAATGTTTAAAAAATTAATATTATTTTTTTAATTCCTTTGTGTAAACACAAGTTTTATTTGGTTAGCAACAAAGTTTTATACATGGTTGGAAAGTAAAATTATAATGTTTTCTTAGCTTATAATCTTATGTTATAAGTTTTTTTTATTAAAATACCCTAACATAAAAAAAAATTATTTTAATTTTAAAATTTTAAAGTTTTTATTAAGATTAAAAAATTTTAAAATATTTGTCATGTCATCATATTTTAATTTTATTTTTCAAATATGCTGAGGTGGCACACAGGAGGAGGTCATGTGTATATATATATATATTCAAAATCACAGTTTTTTAAATGTTTAAAAATATGTAATTTAAATTTATAAAAATACATGGTGACGGCTTTTGATATGACAACTTTTAAATATAATTTTAAAAACCTGGGAATGGCAAGAAAAATTTGCAAAAAACATACAATAAAATATTTTCCATATCATCATATTTTAATTTTATTTTTCAAATATGCTAAGATGGCAACAAAGGAGGGCATAGATTTTTATTCTTTTCAAAATAACAATCTTTTAAATATTTAAAATATATATTTTAAAATTTCAAAAACATATCGTTACATGGAAAATTGGCTTTTGATAGGGCAACTTTTAATTGTAATATTTTAAAAAAATAATTAAAATGACAAGAAAATTTGCCAAAATAAACCACATAACAAAATATTTGACATGTCATGAGGTGGCACCACAAGGAGGGGCATATACATATATATTTATATATATTTCAAAATAATTGTTTTTAAAATGTTTAAGTACAATATTATCAAATTAAGTTACATTATGACATATATTATATAAAAAAAATTAGGATAATATTTAAGTTATATTATGACATATGACTTGGACTAACAGCATTCGGACAATTTCGACGAGTGTGTCCTTCATTGAAACATAAACCATAACGTTTTGACTGATTGTCTTCCATTATGTCTATCTCATTAGCGCGCCCTAGAAGTCGTCTTCGCATTGTAACATTAGGACATTGACGTGGACCATTAAAGGAGTTCCAATATCTCACATTTGACATTAGTTTGACTCTTTTGAGATAATATTTAGAGATAATTTTAATTTTTATTAATGCTCTCCACCTAATCTAATAATTTCAGGTTTGACTATTTTAATATTTGGAGATAGTTTTAATTTTTACCTATTAAAATTTTGACTTCAATACTTTTTATCCATTAAAATTTTGACCGAATATAACAATAATTTTAAAATATTAGAATTAGGTTAAAGTAGAAATAAAAGAGTAGAAGTGGGAATAAAACAAGTTATAAAAAAATATTATAAAAACTATAAGGAATTTGTTTTTAATTTAAAATACTAATGGGACCTACGGTTTATTAAAAAAATAAAAGTTTAATATTAAAAAATAATGGGATCCTAAATTTTAAAATAAAAAATAAAAATTTAATATTAAAAAATGAGTGGAAGCCGCTACTTTTAAAAAAATTATTAAAAAATAAACCATGCTCATAAAAATGAACAAAAATTAATTATAAAAAATATAATATTTTTGAAAAAATATATCATTAGATGGATAATTGGGTTTTGATATGTCAACTTTTAAAGATAATTTTTTTTTTTTTCAAAAATCATAAGAATGAACAAAAATTGCAATATATATTTCATATTTTTAGAAATATATCACAAGGTTGAAGATTGGCTTTTGATATGGCATCTTATAAATTCAATTTTTTTTAAAAAAATCACTAAAATGACATAAATTCAAAAAGAATTGTTCTTTAAATATTTAAAAATATATTGGCTTTTGATATTGGAACTTTTAAATATACTTTTTAAAAAAATTATGAAAATAAAATTAAATATCATTTTATATTTATATTAATTAATGTAAAATAAAACTCTTGATATTAATTTTTAAATTTATTTTTAAAAATTATAAAATGATTGTAAAATATGTATGGTAAGTATGGATTGTTTATGTAAAACATTTTTTTTTTATTGCCAACATTGTACTATGTGGTTGGAAAATAAGATTAACATGTCTCCTTAGCAAATAATCTTATATTATTAATATTTTGTACTAAAATACCCTAACTATATATATATATACCAAATATTTTAAAAATTCATAAGATTATGTTCTAAATATTAAAACTATTTAATAATAAAATTTTGCTATTATTTTTAAAACGTACATTTTTAATTTTAAAAAAATTAATTTTTATTAGTATTAATAATTCAAACTTAAATATTTAATAAATATAAATTTTGATTATAAATAAATATTTGAAAATAAAATTAATATAAAATGTTTTTTTTATTTCCAACCAAATATTTCAATGGAAAGAATTTTTTTATTTAATTTTTTTTAAAATTTCATGTTTTGTGATTTTATTGGATTTAAAAGGTAGAATGGGAAAAATATAATGGGGAATATATTAAAATATTTTTTAATTCAAAAAGATTTAATTTTTAAATTTTAAAATATTTGTTATGTTTATATATATATATATATGTATATATATATATTTCAAAATAATTGTTTCTTAAATGTTTAAAATATATTTTATATATTTAAAAATATATCATTAGAGGACTGATTTTATTTTTGATATATCAACTTTTAAATATAATTTTTTTAAAAAAAATCATGAAAATGAAATGAAAAATTTCATAGATAATTTTTTTTCAAAATAACAGTTTTCTAAATGATAAAATTTTATATTAAATTAAAAAAAAATATCTTGAGATTGAAGATTGGCTTTTGATATGCCATCTTTTAGATTTAATATTTTTTTTTTTTTTGAAAAATCAGGAAAATGACATAAAAATTTGGGGGAAAACGCACAATTGTGTGAGCTCACATTGCCATGTCATTAATTTCTATTTGTATAAGGACATGATTACAAATATTGTTTAAAAATATAAGGTCATGTATGTAATTTGCTTGGAATTCTTAAATTGGAATTTCTTTAAAACCCCTTTCCTTCCCTCGCAACCTACAAGACTCGCCTTGGCTTTCTTGGATTGAAGATTAAAGAACACTCATGGTCATTATTTCATATTACTTATATTTACTTTTATCGAATTTGTTAGTTCCGCAGATGTGGTTTGTGGTTTAAAGAACACTCAAAGCACTCAAAGAACATTCACACAAACCAAGCAAGAAGGAGACACACAAGATTGGTAACCTAGTTTGGCCTCCACTCACCTACGTTAGGGTGGCCAAGCCCGAGATAAACAATCCACTAAAAGAGTTGAAAATACATGAGTACAAAACAATTGTCACTCACTCTCTCAATAATGATCACTACCCTCTCTAGGTTGTCTAGTGTTCACACACTCTCTTCCACAAGTCACACTTACAATCTACGAGCAAGGTAGCTTATATAGATGCCTCAACGTCCCAAATATAGCACATACCTCTTTTAGAATCTCCGCGGCTACTAATTTAAAAAACCTCCTGAAATTAGCAGTTGCAACTCCTATTGTAACATAAGTTGCAACATAGCCCTGACTGCTGAGTTGACTGAGTTCTAGTTACGTTGTGGACGATCTCAAGACCCATCAACCTCTCGGTTATGCTTAGTCCAAGTCGGTGCAACCAAATCTCCCGATCCCGACTGCCGGTAACTAGCCTACCTCCTCAGTTCTTCATCACGCAGTCCCCTTGCAAGGGGTACACGTCCTTGTGCGTCTTCACGAAACTTGCCAAACTTAGTCTTAAATCTTCCAAGTTTGGTCTTCAAAGATTCTCCAAACTTTGATCTTCAATTCACCCAAGTTTGGTCCTCAAATCTTCCCAAGAATAGACTTCAATCAACCTTCATCAAAGATTCTTCAAATCATATCTTCAATTAGCCTTCATTCATACCATGAATAGATATTTCTTCAATTAAACTCCACCATATTTAGTCTTAAATCAAATCACCTAAATATGGTCTTGATATGATCATGTCTTCAAGTTGTGACATGTTACTAAAAATAACTCCACCAAGATCTTGAAGATATTTTGCCTTACAAGCCAAGACTCTTTGCCATGTCATCATGCCTTGCCATGTCACACAGGTTGCCACGTCATCTTGACTATGTGTCAAATTATGCCAATAATAGTGCGTTTGCACTAACAATCTCCCCTTTGGCATAATTTAACACAACTGCTTCTGCACCCAGACTGACTCCTGTTACAACATCTTGTTACAACTTGACTGGGACACAGACTTTACAAACCAAAGAAAATCATCTAGTTGCTTACAAAATATATGAATACACTGCAACTAGTGATGTACAAATTAAGCACAAACAAATACACCCAAGTAGAGCATTCGGTTTGGAATTCTTGTTCTAGTCAACTTCTTCCCCTGTGTCTGAATTGATGCCAAAATCTTCACTGGTTGTTACAAGACGTGTTACAACTTGTTCTACAACTCCCCCTATCTTCAGAATTCCTAGTCATTAGCTCCCCCTGCCTTCAGAACTCCTTCATCCTGCTGCAAATGACATTAATAAACTGTAGCAGATGCAGGTCATTTGCAGTCCGCAATAGGGATTAAAGTTGGCAAAGGCCAATTTCTCCCCTCAACTTTTCGAATCTTGTAGCATCTAGGGGTTTTGTAAAGATGTCCTCCAATTGTTTTTCTGTTGCAACATAGTCAATAATAACTGTCTTGTTCTTTGTCAAATCTAGTATAACTGGTGTTGAAGAACAATATGTTTAGTACAAGAATGTCGGACTGGATTCTTGGAGATATCAATTGCACTTTTGTTGTCACAAAATATAGTCAATAACCCTTGTGCAAAGCCATAGTCCTCAAGCATTTGCTTCATCCACAACAATTGTGTACAACAACTTTCTCCTGCTATGTATTCAGCCTCTATAGTGGAGAGAGAAATCGAGCTTTGCTTCTTGCTATACCATGTGACCAAGTTGTTACCAAGATAGAAACATCCTCCCGAGGTGCTTTTTCTATCATCAATGTTTCCTGCCCAATATGCATCACTATAACTTGCAAGATGTGAGTTAGAGTCTTTTGAATACCAAATTCCATATTCTGTAGTACTATGAACATATCTGATGATACGTTTCACAGCTTTCAAATGAGACTCCTTTGGTGTTGCTTGATATCTTTCACAAACTCCAACACTGAAAGAGATGTTCAGCCTGCTAGCTGTGAGATAGAGTAAGCTTCCAATCATGCTTCTATAGAGACTTGGGTCTACATCTTTTCCATGCTCATCTTTTGTCAACTTCTGATCACACTCATGGGTGTTCTCATGTGTCAAGCCTTTTCCAGGCCAAATCTTTTCACCAAGTTCTGTGTATACTTGGTTTGAGAAATAAAAATTCCTTCTTTGCATTGTTTGATTTGGAAACCCAAAAAGTAGTTCAGTTCACCTACCATGCTCATCTCAAACTCTTGTTGCATTAGATTAACAAACTCATCCACTTGCCTTTGTGATGTTGAACCAAATATGATATCATCAACATGGATTTGTGTCACCATAAGATGTGATTTGGACTTCTTTCTGAATAAAGTCTTGTCTGTTCCCCCTCTTTGGTAGCCCTTCTCATGTAAAAATTTTGTGAGCCTTTCATACCAAGCCCGAGAAGCTCCACAAAAACTTCTTCACTTAGAAAACCATTTAGAAAAGCACTCTTGACATCCATTTGATGTAGCTTGAACCCCATACAACATGTTACTGCTAACAATAATTTGATGGATTCCAAGCGTGTAACTGGTGTAAATGTTTCGTCAAGGTAAACTCCTTCAACTTGAGTATATACTTGAGCCACTAGTCTTGCTTTATTTATGATGATGTTTCCTTTGTCATCAGTCTTGTTCTTCAAAATTCACTTGGTTCCAATAACATTCACATCCTTTGGGGTGGGACCAATGTCCACACATCATTTCGAACAAACTGATTCAATTCTACTTGCATTGCAGCCATGCAGTATTCATCAACTAAAGCTTCTTTGACATTCTTTGGTTCAATAAGAGAGATGTAACATGTGTAGCCTGCCAATTCACGATAATCAACTCTTTGAGTGCTTATGGTTCTCCTTCCTTCAGTAACATTACCAATCACATTCTGAATAGAATGATTCTTCTTTATTCTTGAGGATGGGTCAAGACTGCTGTCTTTGTTATCTTCTTCGTTGTCACTTTCTTCTTTATCTAATTCTAAGATAATTTTTGACTGTTGTAACTTCAGTTGCAACATCAGTTATAACCTACTGTCTGTCTGAATCCTGAGCAGTTCCTGTTGTTGTAGTTGGTGTTGTAACCTGTGTTGCAACTTCTTGTTCTGCCTGTAACTCTTCATCTACTAATTCATAATTCTGAGTGATAAGCATATTTAGCTCACTTGATGCACCTTGAGTTTCCATATCAGAGAAATCATCAACAACAACATTAATGGTTTCCATCATCTTTTTAGTTCTTGAGTTGAATACCTGATAGGCTCTACTAGTAGTAGAATATCCCAAGAATAATCCTTCATCATTTTTCTTATCAAACTTTCCCAGGTGATCTCTATCATTCAGAATGTAACATTTGCTTCCAAAGATTTGAGATTTGGCCTTTTACCTTTCTAAATTTCATACGGTATCATGCTGGTTGAAGGCCGAATGTACACTCTATTGATGATGTAGCATACGATATTGATTGCTTCGGCCAAAAATCTTGTAGAGAACTTCTTTGAATTCAACATAACTCTAGCCATCTCTTGACGAGTGCGATTCTTCCTTTCAACTACTCTGTTTTGTTGATGAGTTTTTGGAGCTGAAAATTCTTGATGAATACCATGTTCTCTGCTAAATTCTGGAAACTGAGCATTTTCAAATTCACTTCCATGATCACTTCTGATTTTGACAATCTTCCCAATTTGACACTCTTTCTCATTTTGTAGTTGCAAGCATTACTTCTTGAAAGCTTCAAAAGTATTTGATACTTCTTGAAAGCTTCAAAAGTATTTGATTTCTTCTTAAGGAAATCCACCCAAGTGTACCTGGAATATTTGTCAACACACACAAATATATATCTTTTACCTGACAAGCTCTCTGTTTGTGTGGGTCCAATAAGATCTATATGCAAGAGTTCTAGCGCTCTTGTTGTACCTAAGTCTTGCACCACTTTGTGAGATGCACGACTTTGCTTTCCTAGTTGACAAGGTCCGCGTACACCATCTTCCCTTTTTGTAAGCTTGGGCACTCTCTTAACAGCTTTCATTTCTGTAATCTTCATCATGTTCCGGAGTTCAGATCTCCAAGTTTCTGATGTCAGATTTTAGTGATGTTGCAAGATGTGTTATAACAAACTTCCAATTTCTCTAGCAAATAGTAATTATCTGAAGATCTTGAACCAGTTAAAACACACTGAACAGCTTCATCATAGACCACACATCTGTCCTGAGTAAATTTTACCACTAAATTTTGATCACATAATTGACTTATACTCAGAAGATTTGCCTTCAGTCCTTCTATATGCAGAATATTTTTCAGTCTTGGATACCCAGGAACCATCAAATTTCCTTTTCCAACTACTTCACCTTTCTGACCATCACCAAAAGTCACATGCCCAATTGGACATTCTTTGTAATTTATCAAATAGCCTTTGTTACCTGTCATGTGTCTTGAACAACCACTGTCAAAATACCAGTTGTCTTTTGAGGATGTTTTCATTGAAGAGTATCCCACTAGATCTTCTTTTCTGACCCATATCTTCTTGCTTTCTTTTTTCTTTCCTTTAATATATGGTGTCTGCTTCATACTTTTGCCTTCTTTTATGTCTTTCTTCATCTTCCAACATCTTGTACGAATGTGCCCTTTGACACCACAGTAATGACATGTCGGAATCCACTTCTTTACATTTCCAAATACTCTACCCTTCTTCATATCTTCCTTCAGTTGATAACACTCGGGTCTTATATGGCCTCTTTCTCCACAATGAAAGCATATAAGGACTTGTCTTCTATGTCGTCTCTTTTTCTTATTATACTTCCATTGTTTATTTTCTTGAGCATTGGATAGAACACAGCCTGCTTCAACTTTGCTTTTCTTGCCTCTTGATGTCTTTTTTATATGATTTTGTGTCATACTTGTTTGAAAAAGTACCTCCTCAATCTTGGCTTTTCCTTTGTTCATGTTGTTTATATGCTTTCCAGCATTATTCAACTTTTCTTGACATTCAGTCAACCCTTTTGCAAGTTGTTTGTTTTGTATGAACATTTTATCAAGTTTATTTAACATAAGTTCATACCCATGCAGAAGATCGGTTTCTGTAACCTCCTCACAAACAGTTTCTCTAGGTGTTGCAATTGATGTTGTAACTAGACTTGCAAAAGCACTGAAATTTCTGAAAACTTTGACATTTTTTAGTACAGCTGGTAAAGAAGTGTGATTGTTGATTGCATCTTCTGCTCTATCTTCTTTTTGAATTTTTCTGAAATATCTGCACAATTCCTTGGTCAAAAGGGTAATTTCTTCTTCTTCTTTGTCTTTAGTCTGTCGTAACTCTTTTGAGCTTGTTGCTTCAGCTTTCAGAGCTTTATCTTCTTCTCTTCTACCTGGATTCAAATTTATCTTATAGGCTTGTAGAGATCCCATCAACTCGTCAAGTCTCATAATTGTGATATCTTTTGCTTCTTCTATTGTAGCAACTTTAGCATCGAATCTTCATGGAAGCTGGTCGGCTTGATTTGCTATATCCATTTTGGCATTGAATACGGCTATCATTTCATCTTCTCCCATTCGGAGATTCTCGAACATGGTTGTCAACATTTGAAGTTTAGATTCTCTTACCAAGTTGATACCTTCATGAATGATTTGAAGAATCCCCCAAGCTTTCTTGGCGTAATCACAGGTTGCAACATACTTGAATTGGTTCTTATCTACTCCTTCAAAACTAGCATTGAGTGCTTTCCAATTGGCATTTACTTTGAGCATATCTTCGGAACTCTACTTACTCTTCATCTTCATGGTCTCGTTCATGTTTTCATCAACTTCGATTGGGGGAGACCATCCTTCTTCCATGGTTGTCCATGCACTCTCATCAAGAGATTTGATAAAAGCCTTCATGCGTTCCTTCTAGTATGGATAATTTGATCCATCGAGCAACGGTGGTCGTGTGATGGAAACTCCTTCTTTTCCGGCCATCAACGGACCTTGTTGGACCTCGCCGATTTTGAAACCAAAGTGAACACGGCGACCAAAGCTCTGATACCACTTGTTAGTTCCGCCAATGTGGTTTGCGGTTTAAAGAACACTCAAAACACTGAAAAAACATTCACACAAACCAAGCAAGAATGAGACACACAAGATTGATAACACAGTTCGGCGTTCACTCACTTACGTCTAGGGGGCTAAGCCCGGAGATAAACAATCCACTAAAAGAGGTGAAAATACATGAGTACAAAACACTTGTCACTCACTCTCTCAACAATGATCACTACACTCTCTAGATTGTCTAGTGCTCACACACTCTCCTCCACAAGTCACACTTACAATCTACGAGCAAGGTAGCTTATATAGACGCCTCAATGTTCCAAATATAGCACATTCCTCTTTTAAAATCTCCGTGACTACTAATTTAACAACCTTTCGAAATTAGCTGTTGCAACTCCTGTTGTAACATAAGTTCCAACATGGCCTGACTGCTGACTTGACTTAGTTCTGGTTATATTGCGGACGATCTCAAGACCTACCGACCTCCCGGTCATGCTTAGTCCGAGTCGGTGCAGCCAAATCTCCCGAATCCGACTGCCGGCAACTAGCCTACCTCCTCAGTTCCTCATCACGCAGTCCCTTCACAAGGGTCACACGTCCTTATTTGTCTTCACGAAACTTGCCAAACTTAGTCTTCAATCTTCCAAGTTTGATCTTCAAAGATTCTCCAAACTTGATCTTCAGTTCACCTATGTTTGATCCTCAAATCTTCCCTAGAATAGACTTCCATCAATCTTCATCAAGGATTCTTCAAATCATATCTTCAATTAGCCTTCATTCATACCATGAATAGATATTTCTTCAATTAAGCTCCACCATATTTAGTCTTCAATCAAATCACCTAAATATGGTCTTGATATGATCATGTCTTGAAGTTGTAACATGTTACCAAAAATAACTCCACCAAGATCTTCAAGATGTTTTGCCTTGCAAGCCAAGACTCCTTGCCATGTCACATAGGTTGCCACATCATCTTGACTATGTGTCAAATTATGCCAATAATAGTGCGGTTGCACTAACAGGATTAATTTTTGGATTTGAAATTTTTTTGGGGATCCTATTGAATATTGTTAAGTCTGATGACATGAATTGGCATTATATGACAAGTCGAGTGATGGCATGGAAAGAGGAAGGTGATGTGGCAATAATGACTCAGCAAAGGAAGTAATGACTAGGATAATGATGTGGCAAGATATTCCTCTCAATAGAGTCATGTGATAATCAACTATTTTTGGAAAGTGCATCAAGTAAAAAGGATCTCTTCAAGAAGGGTAAGTTTTATTAAAAATATGGTTATCTATCCTTGGTAAGATTCAGGATGATAAATCATATCTTTGATAGAGCTCTTTTTTAAGAAAGATCTATTTTAAAGAGGGAGAAGAATATTCTATCATTGGGAAGAATTCAAGATCATGAAGATTGCATAGAACTTAGTTTGGTGTGAAGCTATTAGAAGACACAAAACCTAGCTTGGTGTAGAGCTATTTGAAGACACAAACTAAGTTAGCAACACAATTTGAAACATCCAAGAGCTAATTATGGGCGGAGCTATTCAAGGAGACTAATCATACTTGGAGATTGATTGAAGAATACATGAGAGATTTGAAGATCCAAGTATGGATGATAGGAGATCATGCTTGAAGATATTGAAGGCTAAACTTGGATGAAGATGAGATTAAGTTTACAAATAATATTTCAATGAGTCAAACGAAGATCATTTGGCAAGACCAAACTTGGGCCAAGTTTGGAAAGAAGATTAGGAGATTTTCGGTGACCATCTTTGGTGAAAACGTTCCTAGGGAGAGGAGACCTACTGAAGTGACGCGAGTAAGGAAGCAGCTGTAGGCAAGAGAAGCTTGGGTTGAGTCAACTGCTACGAGGTAGGACTGAAGGAACCCGGAAAGTTGAAGGTCACAAATTCAGGTACAACTGGCTATAACTCAGTCATGTTCAGTAAGGTTGGCCATGTTGCAATTGGGTGTTGTAACATCTAACTTTGGAAGGTGTCCAAGTTAGGAAGCCGCAGAGAATTCTAAAAGAGGAAAGTTTATTTAGACGTCGGTGAGTCTATATAAGAGATCATGCTTGATGATTTAGAATGAGCCACGTAGTGAGAAGACCCATGGGTAAGGGTTGGGAGAGTGGATATCGGTCAATCTCAAGAGGATATTTTTTGTCTTGAAAGAGTGAGAGAGTGTTGTACTCTTTATTCTTATACCACTTTTAGTGGATTGTTTCTCCGGGCCTGACCCCCATATGTAGTCAAAGTTGTGCTAAATTAGGTTACCAACTTGCGTGTCTCCTTTCTCTTGTTTGATTGTGTGTGTGGTTCCAATCTTCAAGTGAGTTTTTGAGTGACTTTTCTTACCACACTACCCATCGGAACCATCAAGTGGTATCAGAGCCTTGGTCATCATTGTGTGCTTTAGTTTCAAGGCCGACGAGATCCACACAAAGTTCTGATGATGGCTGCAAGAAAAGGAGCATCGATTACTCAACCACCTTTACTCAACAGATCAAACTACCCCTATTGGAAAGCATGCATGAGAGCATTCATCAAGTCCCTAGATGAAAGTGTATGGACCGCAATTAAAATAAGGATGGTCTCCTCCAATCGAGATTGATGATGAGAAGAATGAAATCAAAAAGAAGAAGTGCAAGTGGAGTTTGGAAGACATAAGCAAGGCAAACGCAAACGGGAAAGCTCTCAATGCTATTTTAGGAGGAGTAGATGAAGATCAATTCAAATACATTGCAACATGTGATATGGCAAGAGAAGCTTGGGACATCTTTTAAAGAGTACATGAAGGTATGAATACTATTAAAATATCAAAGCTTCAGATGCTAATGAGTAGGTTTGAAAGTCTCAAGATGGAGGAAGATGAAACTATTGCTGTATTCAATGTCAAACTAATGGACATAGCAAATCAAGCTGCTCAATTGGCAAAAAGTACTCAAATGAAAAGATGGTGTGAAAGACTCTCAAATCTTTACCGAAGAGATTTGAAGCAAAAGTGGCAGCCATTGAAGAAGCTCGTGATATCTCAACCACAAGATTTGATGAATTGATGGGTTCTTTTCAAGCATACGAGATGAACATGAGGTCAAAAAGCAAAATTAAAGATAGAGTTCCAAAAGAAGATGTCGGAAACAAGACAAAATTGAGACCACGATAATGGTGTTTCTAAAAAAACTCAGCAGACTTCTACAACAAGTTTTTATCAGTAAGTATCATCACAAACAACAGAAATTCCAGAAGAAAAATAGTAGGTTACAATGTTGGAAGTGCAGGAAAATGGGACACATGTATAATGACTGTATCAAAAGGCACAAACCTGTTGTGAAAAAGAAGAATGAAAATCCAAAGAACAAGGCCACTGTCAATCATGTCAGCTTCAAAACACATGAGGAATCAAATTGTTCAAAATACTCAGTTTAAGGAAGACAAAAGAAGGCTTCTCAATATTTTATGAGAATATCTCAGGAGGAAAAAGGAATCAATAAAGATGAGAACAAGAAAACAGATTCTATGTGTGGAGTGGCTTACACTTCTAAAAGGAAACCATCCAAAGAAGACTGGTATTTTGATAATAGCTGCTCAAGACATATGACAAGCAATAAAGGTTTGCTCAAGAATTACAAACACTGCTCAGGTGGGAAAGTTACGTTTGGAGATGGTAAAAAAAGTGTGGTAGTTGGTAAAGGGACATTGATGTTTCCTGGTTTACCAAACCTGAAGAATGTTCTACATGTAGATGGCTTAAAAGTGAATTTGATGAGTATCAACCAGCTTTGTGATCAGAATATGACGGTGAGATTCACTAAAGACGGATGCAATGTCTATGATGAAACAGCCAAATGTGTCCTGAGTGCTGCAAGGTCTTCAGATAACTGTTATTTACTTTGGAAACTATACAGATGTTACAACACTTCCAAAAACATGACAGATACCTGGCATCAAAGACTTGGGCACGTAAACTACAAGAATCTAATAAAGATTGTAGTACTTGGAGCTGTAAAAGGGGCACCCAAGACAAAACAAATAGAGAACGAAGAGTGTGGTCCATGCCAAATGAATAAGCAAAAACGAGCATCTCACAAGGTCTTGCAGGATGTAGTTACCTGGGTTGAGTTTCTAAAAGATAAATCAGAAGTTCTGCACTTAGGTCCAGAACTAGAAAGATTGTTAGATTGGCAAAATCATAAGAATCAGAAGTGATCATTGTAAGGAATTTGAAATAAGTCAATTCGCATAATTCAATGAAAAGCATGGAATACATCATGAATTTTCAGCACCATAAACTCCTTAACAAAATGGAGTAGTCAAACAAAAAAATCGAATTCTCCAAGAGATGGCTAAGGTCATGCTGAATGCTAAGAAACTCCCTACAAATTTCTGGGCTGAAATAATTAATACAGCCTGTTATATTCTAAATAGAGTATATCTTCGACCTGGTTCTGAGAAGACACAATATGAAATCTGGAAAGGAAAAAAGCCTAATCTCAGCTACTTCCTTGTGTTCGGAAGTAAATGTTACATTCTAAATGATAGAGAGCAATTGGGAAAGTTTGATGAAACGAGTGATGAAGGATTTTCCTGGGGTATTTCTCTAACAGTCATGCTTATTGAGTGTACAATGCAAGGAATGAGAAAATAATGGAAACCTACAATATTGTTATTGATGATTTTGGTGAAATTGAGTCTCAAAATAGCTTGAAAGAACCAGATAACTTACAGGTCAACACCTTTAATAATGTTGATATTCAGATGTTGTAACGCAAGATACAATAGAAGACACTACTTTTGAATCAGATGAAGACAATCAAGAAGACAACAGTTGGGAGCCATCATCTACACTAAAGAAGAACCATGCAATACAGGATGTGATTGGTACCATCAATGAAGGAAGATGTGCCAGGAATAGTAAGCAGATACATTATCGGGAGCTGTCAGGATACATGTGTTATACATCACTCATTGAGCCAAGAAACATGATCGAAGCCTTAAAAGATAAACACTGGGTTTTGGTAATGTATGATGAACTCAATTAGTTTAAACGAAATAATGTATGGACTCTTGTCCCATGACCAAACAATGTGAATGTCATTGGGACAAAATGAATCTTGAAAAATAAAACTTATTACCAGAGACAAAGCAAGACTAGTTGCACAAGGCTACACTCAAGTGGAAGGGATTGATTTTGATAAAACCTTTGCTCCAGTAGCTCGCCTTGAATCCATCAGATTACTATTAGCCATGGCTTACACCATCGGATTCAATATCATATGGATGTCAAAAGTGATTTCTAAATGGTTTTTAGAATGAAGAAGTTTATGTTGAACAACCAAAAGGGTTTGAAGATTGCCAACATTTTGATCATGTGTTCAAGTTACAAAAAACTCTCTATAGGCTAAAGCAAGCACCCAGGGCATGGTATGAATGACTCAAAAAATACCTGCTTGAAAAAGGCTATCAAAGAAAGGGAGTAGAGAAGACCTTTGTTTATCAAGAAGATTGGGTCCAATATCATGGTTGCTCAAATATATGTTGATGATATTGTTTTTGGTTCCACGTTTTAGAATCAAGTGGACCAATTTGTTCCACTCATGCAGCAAGAATTTGAAATGAGTGTTGTAGGAGAACTCAGTCACTTCTTAGGCTTCCAAATTAAGCAAAGCAAGAATGGCATCTTCATTTCTCAAAGCACATATGCAAAGAATTTGGTAAAAAGATTTGGGTTCAAGAAAGGAAGACATGTTAGAACACCTACGAGTATTAATGAGAAACTGACCAGGGATGAGCATGGGAAAGACGTGGATCCAAGTTTGTATAGAAGCATGTTTGGCAGCTTGCTTCACCTCACCGCCAGTAGACCTGATATTTGTTTCAGTGTTAGAGTTTGTGCACAATATCAAGCTTCACCAAAAGAGCCTCATCTGACAGTAGTGAAACGCATCATTAGATATATCATTAGCACGACAGAATTTGGCATTTGGTACTTGACAATGACCCTTGCATATTACCCACAAGTGCACGTATTTGTCGAAGTAATAAATTCCAGGTGAGTGTTGTATCATATCCACAGGGAGTAGAGAATAAAAATACTAAGATTGCTATTAACCAAATTAAGATGAATAATGATTATGTTGATGAAATGTCATGTTAACAGGAATAAAAGAAACAAGAACGACAGGCACAAATAAGTGAGTGCAAAAGCAATCGATAGAAGTGAGGTACTCGGATAATGGCCCCTAGGACTAATGTTTCAAGTGCAAGACCTGCTATTATGCTTCCTAACTAATGCTTAATGAGTCGTGGAAATCCTAAAGCACACGGTCCCAAAGCTAAGGTCGACCGTGACTAACTCTACACTGTGCAAAGTTGCATGGAGTTCTACGGATTCCAAGTGATAAATCCTATTCCTATGTGTAGAACTAACCCTTTGGTGTAGGTAAAAGACCCCTAGTCACAATTAAGCCCTAAATACTAAAGTCACTTCAACGCTTCACTCTGTTGCTAGGGGAGGCACATCTGCATCCATCGGCATAGGTTGAGGCTCGAGGCCCGGTTGACGATCCTCTGTAGTATCATCTCCTCCCTCTACTACCTCTAGGGTAGGTGTAACCCATATATAGAACCTAGGACTATGTCTGCGCACCAATCCCATCAATCTCAGTGTCTCAATACTCAAAGGGATAGGTACAATCGCCTTCTCGGCCCCCCCGAATCGTGTCAAGTAGACCCATTTCCAAGGTGAGTCTCATGATGTATGGGCCTGAGAAAAGCGCTCTTGCCCTGGTGTACTGTCCCTGATGCCTCATTTACTCAGCTACAATGTGTCCCAGATGGATCGTTGTGCTCTCAACGATCAAATAGAGATATAGAAGCTCTTGCCGGCTGAGGACACCAGTGCTGTTAGCATGGCCGTTGACCGACCTGCTCATAATGGCCTGCAAGTATCGATATGTAGGTTGAGAAGGGCACATAGCCCCTAGCTCATACTGGCCCTAACCGCATAACATACCATACGCTTTCTGCAGGGTCAAGGCCCCAGGATAATCTGTCGGCAACTGAGCGTACTCCTCAGTACCTGCGAATGCCTCCTCACACAATCCCAACAAGATCAAAAAATGTGTCACGCTTATGCGGTAGTGATCCCCCAATGCTCTAAACTGTATAGCGTCGACAATGTCGAATCTATCATAAGAATGGTCGAACTCAAATTATGATAGCACCTCGAAGATATGCGCATGATGTCAGGCTGTCTAATTGTCAATAGCTGTCTCTAACCTCCCACCTAGACGAGATCCTCTTCCTCATCCCCCAACTCATCTCCCTGCTGTATATCTCGCAATACGCTCGTATGTAGGAAGTGAGTCTGTCTGAACCTACGCCTCGATAACAATCGCTCAAACTGAGCCTGGTGCTCGGCAATAGCGAACTCTATGCGCTCTGTCTTAGGGGACTACTGACTGGGATATTTGTCGGCCGTAATCTTCGCGCTAGGTGCCATATCTGTAAGAATTAAAAAAAAAAAAATCAATTGAATTGGCTCACGGTATTAGTGTTGTAGAAATCCACACGGTCATGTGGAAATTCCACACACCCGTGTGGATCAATGGGGCGTGAAAACCGCACGGCCGCACTCTAAAACTCCAAAAATACATATTAGAATCGTTTCTAAACTATTTCTAATAATACAATGACCATCTAATTGTCGAAACGAAGCAACATTTACCATTCTAATTGAATAAAATACATTATGACGAAGAAAAGAGAGAATTAAGGGTTACCGACAAGATGAAGTTAAAAACTTTGAATTCGGCCAGAAAACTCGAGTAAACCTCCCTAAATCAACAGTGCGAGGTCGGGAGAAGGGTTAGGAATGTTATCAGAGTAACTGGGAGTGTGAGAATGAAGAAGAACGAAAGGATTTTAAAGAAAACCCATGGCTCTTGTGTTTCTGTACATTCACAAGGGCGTGTGGAAATTACCCAAACCCGTGTGACTCCACAGGAGAGACCCACAGGGGCAGACACACGCCCCTGTGTGCTCTCGAGATAACACTTAATGCTTCTAAATGCAACCACACTGGCATGCGGAAATTACCCTCGCCCGTGTGCCCGACCACAGGGCAGACGCACGCCCCTTTGGCTTCTCTGTCCATCTAAGAAAAATCTCTAAGTGTTTCACACGCCGGTGCGGAAATTCCACTCAGGCGTGGACCTTCACAGGACCAGCTCACAAGAGCACTTGCACGTCCCTGTGTATTCTCGGGATGGAAGAGAGCTCTTCTGCAGAGATGCACACGGGCGTGCGGAAATTACCCACGCCCGTGTGTTTGTCACAAGGACATCCACAGGGGCGAGTCCACGCACCTGTGTCCTCTCGGGATGAGCTCGCAGTGGAGACCCACGGCTGTGTGGAAATTCCATACAGTCATGTGTTTTCTCTTGATGCCTTAGAAATCTCTGCAGGCTCTGCAGAAAATTCCTGAAAATATAAATACACTCAGAGCCTGAATTAACATACAAAGTATACCAGGGAAAAACACAAAAAACTCGCTCCAACGACCAACAACTTCGCCATAAATATTTAAACACACGATAACACCAAAATGTCCATGAGAAAATTACAGCAATAGCATCTAAAGATCAAGATACCAACTCTTAAAGTCTTATTCATGTAAACACTAAACTAAAAACTAGGAAAACAGTAAAAACATGGGTTGCCTCCCAAGAAGCGCTTGTTTAACGTCACTTAGGTTGACGTACCTTGTCTTACCTCATGTAGGCTCGTAAATGAATAGCTAAACCCCCTTGTGGGTATTTGGATTTGTGAACCCTAGGATACTATTGTTTCTTTAAACATTTTATTATGCTTTCTTTAATTGATGTTTTAATTGAGTTCCAATTTTGAATGCTTGTAGCAGGTACTACTAACAGCCGGCCGAGTATAAGAATTCCAGAGAATTCACACGGGCGTGCGGAAATTTCACACGGGCCGCATGGAGAATTCATAGGGGCTTGTGGATGCCCGATTCCAGCTCTATTTAAAGCCGATTTCAGCCCTGATTTCATCATTTTTTTTTCCATCTTTTCCCCAACTTGATAGAGGGCTTTGCCTACGGTTTAGAGGGGTTTTGGCAAGGCTTTTGGAGTGGTTCTATGGCTTCGACACCGCGCTCCACTTGAAAGAAAGTTATTGGGAGAGCTTTCGTCTCCACCGATTGTTCAAGGTGTGCCCTAGGCATGACAAGTGGATCTTTGGAGAGGACGAGGCCACTTAACAAGACCATCGACACGAACACCGAGGGGTTTTTCTATGGATTACTTGTTTTTTACATTCGATTTCATTGTTGATTGTAACTAGCTCCATGGAGAGCTAAAACCCCTAGTGGGTATTTGGATTTGTGAAACCTAGGATGCTATTATTTCTTTAAACCTTTTATTATGCTTTCTTTAATTGATGTTTAATTGAGTTCCAATGTTGAATGCTTATTGAATGATTTCTCCCTTGGAGTGACACTAGGGTTGAGAGTCCATATTGGTAACCTTTGTGAATGGGTGACACACCATGAGGGTTAGCCAAAGCTAGATTGGAGAGAGTTGAGAGGGCGAGTCGAGAGATAGCGGAGCGTCCCCTTTCCCCTTCGATTTGATTCATCCTACCTCATGTCCTCAAGTTCTTTGTGGTCATAGTAGAGTGAATGGGCTAAGGGATGACCTTCCACTGGGCTTAGTTGCAGAGGCAACGGAGTAAAGTGTTGAAGTGATTTTAGCACCTAGGGATTAATTGTGATGAGGGAC
The DNA here is from genome assembly GCF_009730915.1 of Dioscorea cayenensis subsp. rotundata. Classification (NCBI taxonomy): domain Eukaryota; kingdom Viridiplantae; phylum Streptophyta; class Magnoliopsida; order Dioscoreales; family Dioscoreaceae; genus Dioscorea; species Dioscorea cayenensis. Next base: position 18,387,011 of record NC_052479.1, on the reverse strand, counting down.
CTTTCACCTGGACCAAAGGGTTAGGTCTACACATACGAATAGGGTTTATCACTTGGAATCCCTAGAACTCATTGCGATTCTATACGAGTGCGTGGTATAGAGATTGTTCAAAATTTCCTCCGGGACACATATAGAGTTAGGCATGGTTGACCCTAAATTTGGAATCACGTATTTTAGGATCTCCACTACTCATTAATGCGTTAGTTAGAAAGGATAATAGTTGGTTTTGCACTTGAAGCAATAATCCTAGGCGGAACAATATCCGAGTACCCCATTTACATCGATTGCCTTTTCCTCTCAATAATTGTGCCTCTCTCTCTCTTATTTCTTTTATCTCTTTTTATATCACTTTCATTCATCATACCATCGATTTATTCTCATCATAGTTAGATAGGAATCGTTGTGTTTTTATTCACTATTTCGTATGGATACGATACCCACTCACCTGTGATTTATTACTTTAACATCCGTGCACTTGCGGTTTACACACATATTTGGTCGTGTCAGACTCCAGGATACATGAATGTGTGCCAACCTCCATGAATTCAAGTCATTACAATGAGTTGGAAGGGCACAAAGGCAGTGAATTTGTGTATACCGACTTCTGCATTGATAACAAGATCTTCACCAACGAAGTCATTAATTGAAGAAGAGTTGTGATCTACGGCATAAACATGTGCCCGTTTATGTTGCCTCAATGAAAAGTGTGGAATTGAGAGTATTTTGGCCGAGTATTACAGCAGGTACTGTAGTAATAGCAGTTACTGTTCACAGCCGGCCGAAAAAAGGATTTCCAGAAAATCCACACGGGCGTGTGGAAATTACACAGGTCCATGTGATAGATCTGCAGGGCCATGTAGATGCCCGCTTCCAGCCCTATTTAAGCCACGATTCAGCCCGATTTTGAGAATATTTTTCACTTCTTCTCTTCCACTTTTCTCCATCGTTTGGGAGGCCGTCGGCTACGGTTTGGAGAGGCTTTTGGCAAGTTTTTGGAGTGGTTTGGGGGATTTGACACCATGATTCGCTTGGAAGAAGGTTATTGGGGGTACTTTCGTCGGCATAGATCCCTTGGAGACCCTTGGAGAGGACTTCGCTACTCCCCAAGACCATCAACACTACCGAGGGGTTTTCTCTTTTAACACTTGTTTTTACTTTCGATTTCATTATTGATTGTATTGTGCTCTATGGAGAACTAAACCTCCATGTAGGTCTTGTTCAAGATGTGAGAATGTGTGCCAACCTCATTGTACTCAAGTTAGCACAATGATTTGGAGGGCACAAAGGCAGTCAAATTCAAGTATTCTGGCTTGTGCATGTATAGCAAGATCTCCACCAATGTAGCCGTTTATCGAAGAAGCAAAGCGATCTACGACGTAAACGTGTTCTCGTTTACGTTACCTCTATGAGAATATGGATTCGGGATAATTTTGGGCCGGTACTGTTCACAGCTGGCCAAAGAAAGTGATTTCCAGAGAATCTACACGGGTATGTGGAAATTCCACACCCCCGTGTGTTAATTTTACAGCCCCGTGTGGTGAATCCACAGGGGTGTGTGGATTCTCGATTCCAGCCTATTTAAGGCAGATTTCAGTATTCTTTTCTCTATTGTTTCACAAACTTGAGGCCGCCGACTAGGGTTTTGAGAGGGATTGGCTAGTGATTGGGAGAGGTTCTACTTCTCTGACATCGCGCTCCGTTTGGAAGAAGGTTAGTGGGAGAGCTTTCATCGGCACCGATCCGGTGAAGTGTATCCAAGGCCAGACAAAGGGACCCTTGGACGAGTAGAGGCTTCTCCACAAGACCATCATCACGACTATCAAGGGTTCTCTATGAATTACTTGTTTTTATATTTGATTTCATTGATTGTAACTAGCTCCATGGAGAGCTACACCTCCTAGTGGGTACTTGGATTTGTGAACCCTAGGATGTATTATTTGAGTTCTAATCTTGAATGCTTGATTGATTGAATGCTACCTTAGAGTGACACAAGGGTTGAGAGTTCACCTTGGTAACCCTTGTGAGTGAGTGACACACCACGAGTATTAAACAAAGCTAGATTGGAGAGGGTTGAGAGGGTGAGTTGAGAGGTAGTAGGCCATACGCAAGTGGCGTTGTCAAACCCGTGCACTTGCGGGACATACGCAAGTGATGTTGTCAAGGTTTTGGCGCCGTTGCCGGGGAGTCAAGGTCTTAGCTATTCATTCATTCATTCTATTTCACATCTTCTTTTCCTATCATCGTTCTGATTTGTTTTCTTTTTTTGGGTGCAGCTCCAGGTTATGACCCGAGGGAACACTTTGATATTGATTGAAGGAGATCCTAAACTTGAATGTACACTCAGAAGAAGGGGAAAAGAACCTGTACAAGAACCGTCCAATCAAGCTAAAATAGAAGTTGAAGGGTTAGATAATATGGCAGAACAGAACGAGCAACAGAGGACACTTTATGATTATGCTAGACCCTCGGTTTTGGGCACACAATCAAGCATTGTGCGACCCTCGATTATAGCTCCGAATTTTGAGCTGAAACCTTCATTCATCCAAATGATTCAGCAGTCAGCGCTGTTCAATGGTTTGGCCGATGAGGATCCGAACAACTATATAAAGAACTTCTTGGAAGTTTATGATATGCTGAAGATTAACGGTGTATTGGATGATGCTATTAGATTGAGGGCTTTCCCATTCTCTCTCAAGGGAAGAGCCAAGCAGCGGCTACATTCTTTACCCAAGGCCTCCATCATGACTTGGAACGAGATGGTCGAAGCTTTTCTTGCTAGATACTTTCCTCTGGGGAAGTCGGCCAAGCTTTGCAATGAGATATCATCGTTTGTGCAGATGGAGTTAGAGTCAATGTTTGAGACATGGGAGCGCTTCAAGGATCTTTTGCGGAGGTGCCCACGGCGCAGATTTCCCAAATGGATGATTATTCAGACTTTCTATAATGGGTTGAATTCGAGTACAAGGCAGTTGTTAGATGCCGCTGCAAGAGGTACAATGCGGAGTAAAACCCCGAAATAATCCCGACAGTTAGTGGAAGACATGGCCATGAATAGTTATCAGTGGAATGCACCGGAAAGGAAAAAGGTGGCGGGGCTCCATGAAATACATGCAGTAACTACATTAGCGGCTCAGGTGGAATCATTGAGTAAGAAGTTAGACCTCCTAAGTTCTAATAGAGTGGCGGCCATGACTACTTGCACCCGGCGTGGTGGAGGACATGCTCCATCCGATTGCCTGATCTCTATTGGTGATGCATCTTCAATGGAGAAAGTCAATTTTGTGGGTAATGCAATGAGGAACCAAGGTAATCCATATAGCAACACCTACAATCCGGGTTGGAAGAGTCATCCTAATTTTTCGTTGAGCAACCAAGGACCACAAAAGGCCATGGCACCACTGCGTTTCCAACAACAACAAGCCCCAAACATGGAGAACCGAGTTTCAGGATTGGAGACCCGAATGACCGATTTAGTGAAGGCCTTGACTAGATTTGTGCAATCGTTAGATACAAGGTTTCAATCAATTGAGGCTACGCTTCGGAACCACCGCTTCTTTGCACAATCTTGAGAATCAAGTGGGCCAAATTGTGAAGTCTCTATCGGAAAGACCACAAGGAAGCTTGACAAGTAATTCCGAAACCAATCCTAGAGAGTATGTGAAGGCGATCACTTTGAGAAGTGGTCATAAGGTTGAGGGTAGGCTTCCGAGTGAGAAGCCCAATGTAGATGCACCCGAGGTCATAGGGGTTGAGGAGGGAGCAAGCAAAGAGAAGGAGGTGGCACCCCCACTTTTTAAGCCAAGAATCCCTTGTTTCTGATTGAGGAATGATCAAGGTGATGAATCATACAAGAAGTTCCTGAGTTTGTTTAAGAAACTCCACATCAACATTACCTTTGTTGAGGCATTGTCCAAAATGCCTAAGTATACAAAATTCTTGAAGGACTTGTTGACCAACAAGTAAAAGTTGGAGGACAATGCTTCAGTGATCTTAGATGCTTCTTGTTCAGCGGTTTTGCAAAAGAATATGGTAAACAAGAAGAAAGACCCGGGAAGCTTCACCATTCCGTGCAACATTGGCAATTTGTGTGAAGAAATGGCATTGGCGGACTTAGGGGCCAGTATCAACTTCATGCCGTATACTTTCTTTCAGAAGCTAGGCTTGGGAAAGCCTAGGCCCACTCAGATGACATTGCAATTAGCGGACCGAACGGTGAGACATCTGAGGGGCATCATTGAAGACGTGCTTGTCAAGGTGGACAAGTACATTTTTCGTGTTGACTTTATAGTGTTGGATGTCGATGAGGATGCGGATGTTCCTTTGATACTTGGGAGGCCATTCTTGCGCACTTCTAAGGCATTAATTGACATGAACAGTGGGGAGTTAACACTGATGGTTGGAGATGATAAGCTCACATACCGCCTCACCGAAGCCAAGGGACATTCTCTTGTCTTTGATGATACTCTTTACTTTCTTGACACTACTGATGAGATTGTTGATGAATACATTCAGGAAATGTTCAATCTGGACCCATACGAGGGTTTGTTCGACCAAGAGGTGGACAATGAAGAAGTAATGATGGTTGGTCTGGAGGAACAAGTACCATCTACTCCGGGGATCATGAAGAAGGTGCTCCGGAAGATGAAGAGGATAAGGAGACGCCACTGGAAATGCCCCAAGGCTGTTGGGGATCTGCGAGAACCGAACAAATTGGATGAAAAATTGGTAGGTGGTACCAAGCCCGATAACTCTCCCTATACCTTGAAGAGACTTTGCTCTTCATTCTTTCAAGCTATGGGTAAGAGGGCAACCTTCATCTATGAACCCCCGTGAGGTAAGATAAGGTACGTCAAGCTTAGTGACGTTAAACAAGTGCTTCTTTGGTGGTAACCCAAGCATTTATTGTTTTTCTAGTGTTTAGTAGTGTTTGCATGAATAAGGTGTCGAGTGTTGGTGTCTATATGTTTTCAATGCTATTGTTGTGAGTTTTCCATGGATTTTTGGTGCTTACGTATGTTTTTAATGTGTTTGGGGAAGTTGGTTGGTCTTTTGAGCATGTTTCGTGTTTTTCTCTGGTATTTTGCATACTAGGCTCTGAGTGTATCTATGTGGTCAGGAATTTTCTGAAGAGCCTGCAGAGTTTTCTAAGGCATCCAGAGAAAACGCACGGGCGTGTGGAATTCCCACACGCCCTGGGTCTCTGCTGAGAGCTCATCCAGAGAAGGCACAGGGGCGTGAACTTGCCCCTGTGAATGGCCTTGTGAGTTTCGCACGCCCGTGGGAAATTTCCGCACGGGCGTGCGTCTTCCTGCAGAGACTTAGCAATTTTTCCCGAGAGCACACAATGCCGTGGACTCACCCCCGTTGGCTAACCTGTGACACACGCACGGGTGGAGGTACTTCCCGCACGTCCGTGTGGATCTCTGCAGAAGAGCTCTCCTCCATCCCGAGAAGACAGAGTGGCGTGCACTTGCCCCTGTGAGTTGGATCTGTGAATGTGCACGCCTGTGCGGAATTTCTGCACCGGCGTGTGAAATACTTAGTGATTTTTCTCGGTTGTATAGAGAAGCCACAGGGGCATGTGACTGCTCCTATGGGTCGGGCGCACGGGTGTGGATATTTTTTGCACGCCCGTGTGGAGGCGTTTGACCCTGTGAGTGATGAACAGAACGTTAAGAGCCGCGAGTTCTTTTTAAAGTCTCATCATTTCTCTTAATTTTCACACTCCTCATTGATCTGAGAGCACACTTGCACTCTTTCCCGACTTCGTGCTACCCATTTGGAGGGATTTTCAATTCGTTTTCCGGTCGAATCAAAGTTTTCAAGTTCAACTCATCGGCAAGCCCTATTTCTTGTTTTTCTTCATCAATTCTTGATGTTAATCAATGAAACTGGTTAATGTTGCTTCGTTTCTATAATTAGAGGGGTATTGCATGCTTAGAACGAAGTTAGAAACAATTAAATGGTGTCTTCTTGGATTTTTGAGGCGCGGCCGTGCGGTTTTGACGCCATGTGGATCCACACGGGCGTGTGGAAATTCCAAACGACCGTGTGGATTTAAGCAGCATTATTCCTTTGAGCGAATTTGAATGATTTATTTTGTAATTCTTGCAGTTATGGCCCCCCGTTCAATGAAGCAGGATGTTTTACGGCCCCGAGAGCCATCTCCTGAGTTCGACAACATGGATTTCACGATTCTCGAGCATCAAGGTCGCTTTAAGAGGTGTCAAGGCTACGATTTAACCAGACGGGTTTTCCCGACATCAATGCTTTGCGGGAGATTTAGATGGCAGGTGCAATGGTGGAGGAGGTAGATGACATGCTGGAAGTTGGCAGCTGGGGCCGTTTATTGTCGATTAGAGACCCCACCATCTGCATATTGGTGCTCGAGGTCCTAAGCATCATTCGAGTTCGATCGCTATTCTACTTTTGATAGCATCGGTGCTGTACAATTTCGAGCCCTCGGACAGTATCATAGCTTGAGCGTGACTCAGTTTTCTATCTTGATGGAGCTATATGATGCAGCATACACAAAGACAGAGGAGTATGAGTAGTTGCCCATGGATTATCTCGGGACACAAAGACAGAGGAGTATGAGCTATATTATGCAGCTACAGTGTACCTAAAGTGCGTTGTGTGGACATGGGCAGTATGAGCCCGGGGTTTTCAAGGCCACCTGTCTCTCCCGACCGAGCTACAGATACATTCATGCCGTTTTGAGTAGCTCAGTGAACGGTCGTGGCGATAGTACTGGTGTGCTCAGCCGACAGGAGCTATTATACTTATATTCGATGGTATAGAGCACACCGATACATCTGGGACATATTCTGGCAGAGTATCTTCGACATCAGGGACATTATACCAGGATTGGTGCCATATTCACTGGTCCCTACATTACGAGGCTAGTCGTCGGTATGGGTCTACTTGAAGCGATCAGAAGGGCTGACTGAGGAGAGGACTGTACCCACTTCTCTGGGCATAGAGACGATGGGATTGATGCGGATGGTTCGCATGGAGTCTGGAGTTTATGCGTTGATTACACCTATCCCCGAGGTAGTAGAGGGAGATGAAGATGATGCCGAGGCTTCTTAGCCCAATCCTGAGCCTCAGCCGTCACAGATGGAGACCGAGGCACCTCCTGCAGCACAAGATCCGCCCCTGGTGCACATGTTTTCCCCATCTCGAGCCCATGATCGTTTTGAGAGGCTCGAGAGTGCTGTGGGACCAAGATTGCTGAGGTCCGAGCAGAGATAACAGAGGTCTGGGCAACACATTGCCTCATCATTTGTTCTGCGACCACGGACTCCTCAGGCTCCTCCAGCATCACCATCACCACCCCCGCCAGCACCCCTTTGGTCTAGCACCAGCATCAGCAGCAGAGCTAACAGTTGATGACGCTGACACTTGACTTCATTTTTCATTTCTTTGCACTCGCATGTTATTTTGGACTTGTATACTTAGAAAGGATTTATCTCCATTAAACACAACACTTGGTGTCAGGGGAGTATTGTTTCAGTTGCCACTCTCATATCTATACTTGATTGATTTATTTTCTATTGTGCTTGCATGGTACATTGGGAATAATGTACAACTTAAGTGGTGTTGGGAGGGCCAAGATTGCTGAGGTCCGAGCAGAGATAACAGAGGTCTGGGCAACACATTGCCTCATCATTTGTTCTGCGACCACGGACTCCTCAGGCTCCTCTAGCATCACCATCACCACCCCCACCAGCACCCCTTTGATCTAGCACCAGACGTCAGCAGTGAGCTAACGGTGATGACCCGACACTTGACTTCATTTTTCATTTCTTTGCACTCGCATGTTATTTTGGACTTGTATACTTAGAAAGGATTTATCTCAATTAAACACAACACTTGGTGTCAGGGGAGTATTGTTTCAGTTGCCACTCTCATATCTATACTTGATTGATTTATTTTTCTATTGTGCTTGCATGGTACATTGGGAATAATGTACAACTTAAGTGATGTTGGGGGTTCATAGTGTACATATCTTTTGTATTAGTTTGATTGTTATCGATGCTCATATAGCCAGTGGAAGTTAACCTTAGTTGCAATGATTGTATTCTTGGTTTTAGGAGAATTTTTAACATTAAATGTTCTCATGCTCTAGTTTTTATTTGAATTTTTAGGAATTTTTACACGATTTACACTCTTGGCACTGCTCACTCTTTAAACTCGTTTGGAAAATCAAGTTTGATATTAAAGGGATAGTTTATAGCTCTTTCTTTTATTAATTTTGAAAAAAATGGAAAAAGGAAAAGAAAGAACAAAATAGTTTCATTGTTTAGTTGTGTTTGTTGGGTGGAAAGACCTACCACCTATGAAGAATGAAGCTACTCTCATAAGTCGGATCGGATACTAGTTATGCCCTAATGAGAAAAAGAGCTATCTCATGGGATGAGTGAAAGCTACCACCCCGGTGAAAAAGCTACCACCTCAAAAGTGTGAAAGCCACCTTACACGATTTTCGGGTTTGTTGTCCTTTTTGATTCAAGTTTTTAACTAGAGCATTAATTTTTTTGTATTTAACGTTGAAACTTCCCTTACTTGTAGAATGCTCTCTTTTGTATGCTTTGGTGAACCTAAGGCCAAACACTTCCAATATTTCCTTCATTTATGCCTTAATATTTTAATTTTTGCTTCAGGGCAAGCAAAATCTTAAGCTACCACCTCAAAAGTGTGAAAGCCACCTTACACGATAAGTGCTTGTGTGGTAAGAATACGAAGTGCTCTTTCCTTATGATGAGCATTACTTTTATCAGGTTTTAGCGCTAATTTATGTGCATTTCTATTACTTTCATGCATACAGGATTGTAAAGCTGAATGTTAGAGAAAGAAGCCAATGTAGATCGTGAATGCACCATTTGGAGGAAATCTTAAGAAGGATCAAATGCGAAAACATAAGTCAGGTTCAAGATTCGAGAATGTGTGCCAACCTCCTTGTACTCAAGTCAGCACAATGATTTAGAGGGGCACAAAGGCACAATGATTCAGAGGGGCACAAGAAGCAAAGCGATATACGACGTAAACATGTGCATGTTTCCGTTACCTCAATGAGAATATGGATTCGGGAGTATTTCAGGCTGGTACTGTAGCAGGTACTGCTCGTAGTCGGCCTTAAATATGAATTCCACATGCCCGTGCGTTAATTCCATAGGCCCGTGTTGTGAATCCACAGGGGTGTGTGGATTCCCGATTCCAGCCCTATTTAAGGCCGATTTCAGCATTCTTTTCTGTATTTTTTCCCAAACTTGAATGAGGACGGTGACTTGGGTTTTGAGAGGTATTGGCTAGTGATTGGGAGAGGTTCTGCTTGTCCGACATCGTGCTCCATTTGGAAGAAGGTTAGTGGTAGAGCTTTCGTCGTCACCAATCCGGTGAGGTGTATCCTAGGCCAAACAAAGGGACCCTTGGACGAGTAGAGGCTTCTCCACAAGACCATCGTCACGACTATCAAGGGGGTTTTTCTTTGGATTACTTGTTTTTACATTCGATTTCATTGATTATAACTAGCTCAATGGAGAGCTAAACCCCTTAGTGGGTACTTGGATTTTTGAACCCTAGGATGTATTTGTTTCATTAAACCTTGTTATTATGCTTTCATTAATTGATGTTTTATTTGGGTTCCAATCTTGAATGCTTGATTGATTGAACGCTCCCTTAGAGTGATACTAGGGTTGAGAGTTCACCTTGGTAACCTTTGTTAGTGAGTGACACCACGAGAGTTAAACAAAGCTAGATTGGAGAGGGTAGAGAGGGTCAGTCGAGAGGTAGCGGAGTGTCCCCTTTCCCTTCCGGTGTGATTTATCCTACCTCCATTTCCTAGAGTTCTTTGCGGTCATAGTAGAGTGAATGGGCTAAGGGATGACCTTCCGCTGGAGCTTAGTTGCAGAGGCAACGGAGTAAAGCGTTGAAGTAATTTTAGCACCTAAGGCTTAATTGTGACCAGGGACCTTCCACCTGGACCAAAAGGTGAGGTCTACATCTAGGAAGAGGATTTATCACTTTGAATCCCTAGAACTCATTTGCGATTTTATACGAGTGCGAGGTTGAGAGATGTTCAATTTCTCCTCCTAGACATTTATAGAGTTAGGCATGGTTGGCCTTAGATTTGGGATCATGTATTGAAGGATCTCCATGACTCAATAATGCATTAGTTAGAAAACATAATAGAGGGTTTGGCACTTGAAAAATTGTCTAGGCGGAACAATATCCAAGTACCCCATTTATATTGATTGTCTTACCTCCCCTTTACTTGTGCTCTCTTTTTTGTCTCTTTTACTTTTGTTACATTACATCTTGTCACACAACTATTATTCACTCTTCGCTTAGTTAAGAAACAATTTAAGTGTTTTTATTCCCTACTCTCTGTGGATACGATATCCACTCATCTGGGATTTATTACTTTGACAAACTTGTGCACTTGCGGTACATACACAAGGGCGTTGATAGTTAGACACTCTAACTTCTCCAAGATTGGCGGCCGTAACGAATTGTGATGGATGCGGGGGCAGACATGCCCCATCCGATTGCTCGATGGCCATTGGTGGTACTTTATCCGTTGAGTAAGTTGACTATGTGGGTAATGCAATGAGAAACCAAGGCAATCCTTATAGCAACACCTACAACAAGGGGTGGAGGAATCACCCAAATTTCACATGGAGTAACCAAGGGCAGCAAAAGACCATAGAACAACCGGGTTTCCAACAACAACAACAAGCCCCGAACATGGAAAATAGAGTTTCATGTTTGAAGATACAAATGACCGACTTAGATAAAGCCTTGACCTAATTTGTGCAATTATCGGATACAGTTTATCGATAGGCCGAGGCTACACTTCGCAACCACATCGTTTCATTGCACAACCTAGAAAATCAAGTGGGGCAAATCACGAACTCTCTATCGAAGATACCACAAAGCAAATCGTGAAGTCTCTATCAGAGTGACCACAAGGAAGCTTACCGAGTAACACCAAAACCAACCCACGAGAGCATGTGAAGGCAATCACTTTGAGAAGTGGTTGTGAGGATGAAGGTCGGTTTCCAAGCGATAAGTCCAATGTTGAAGCATCGGAGGTCGTAGAGGTTGAGAAGGAAGCAACTAAGGAGAAGGAGGTGGAACCCCCACCTTACAAGCCAAGAATCCCTTATCTGTCTAGATTGAAGAATGATCAAAATGATGAGCAATAAAAAAATTTCTTTTGTCTATTCAAGGAATTGCACATCAACATTACTTCTGTGTAGCCATTGTCTCAAATGCGTCAGTATGCTAAGTTCTTGAAAGATTTATTGACCAACAAGAGGAAGTTGGAAGAGAGTGCATCGGTGATCTTAGATGCTATTGTTCAGCGGTCTTGCAAAAGAATATGCCGAACAAGAAAAAAGACCCAGGAAGCTTCATTTTCGCGTGCAACATTGGCAACTTGGGTAAAGAAATGGTATTGCCAGACTCAGGGGCCAGTAATCAATGTCTTGCGATACTCTTTCTTTCAAAAGTTAGGTTTGGAAGAGCCTAGGCCCACTCAGATGACTTTGCAATTGGCGGACCGGATGGTGACGCATCCAAGGGGCATCATTGAAGACGTGCTTGTCAAGGTGGATAAGTACATATTTCCTGTAGATTTCGTAATGTTGAATGTCGATGAGGATGCAGATGTTCCTTTGATACTTGGGAGGCCATTCTTGCGCACTTCCAAGGCATTGATAGACATGGACGGCGGGATGTTGACAATGAGGGTTGGAGATGACAAGTTCACATACCGCTTCACCGAAGCCATGCGACATTCTCTTGATTTTATGATACTTTATATTTTCTTGACACTACTGATGAACAAATTGATGTATATGTGCAAGAAATATTAAATCCGTACCCATACAAGGGGTTACTAGACCAAGAGGTGGATAGCGAAGAAGTAATGATGCTTGGTCTAGAAGAAAAAGTACCTTCTACTTTGGGGATCATGAAGAAGGTACTCCAAAAGATGAAGCGGGCGAGGAGACGCCACAAGAATTGCTCCAGGACTGTTGGGGATGTGCAAGAACTGAACAAGGTACGTCAAGCTAAGTGGGTAAGAGGAAAACCTTTATCTATGAGCCCCCGTGAGGTAAGAAAAGGTACGTCAAGCTAACTGGCGTTAAACAAGTGCTTCTTGGGAGGCAACCCAAGCATTTACTGTTTTATTAGTTTTTAGTTTAGTGTATGCATGAATAAGATGTTGAGTGTTGGTGTCTATATATTTTGATGCATCACTGTGATTCTTTTGTGGATGAGTTGGTGTTATCGTGTGCTTAAATGTCTATGGTGAAATTGTTGGTCTTTTGAGCATGTGTGCTTTTCTCTGGTATATTTTGCATGCTAGAAGCAGGCTCTGAGTGTTTTTGTATGTGCATGAATTTTCTGCAAAGCATGCAGTTTCCTTATGGCATCCAGAGAAAACGCACGGGTGTGTGGAATTTTCACACGCCTGTGGGTCTCTACTGAGAGCTCATCTAAAGAAGGCACAACCCGTGGGTAATTTACACACGAGCGTGTATCAACCTGGAGAGATTTAGAGATTTTTCCCGAGAAGACACAGGGGAGTGGACTCGCCCCTGTGGATGACCCTGTGATAAACACACGGGCGTGGGTGATTTCCGCACGCATGTGTAGATCTCTGTGGAGGAGCTTTCTTCCATCCCGAGAATACACAGGGACGTGCAAGTGCCCCCAATAACCATGTTTTCACCGTCTCGAGCCTATGATCATTTTGAGAGGCTCGAGACTGCGGTGGGTTTGCTACGGACAGAGATTGCTAAGGTCCGGGCCACACAAGCTGCGTAGTACACAGGTTTTATGGCACGTTTTGATACATACAGCAGATTCTTGAGCGAGACGTTGCTTCATCATTTGTTCAGAGACATCGGACCCCTACGGCCACACCAGCCTCACCATCACGAAATTCATCAGCCCTAATACATTTTTATTTGTGTTCTTTTGTGCATATAGGGTCGTGAAGCTAAGTATTGAGCAAAGAAACCAAAAGTAGATCGTAAACGCATTATTTGGTGAAATCTTGGAAAGAACAAACGCGAAGAAACAAGTGAGCCTCTAGGATACGTGAATGTGTGTCAACCTCCATGAATTCAAGTTATCACAATGAGTTCGAGGGGCACAAAGGCAGTCACATTTGTGTATCCCGACTTGTGCATTGATAACAACATCTTCACCAACGAAGCCGTTGATTGACGAAGAGTTGCGATCTATGGCATAAACGTGTACCCGTTTATGTTGTCTCAATGAAAAGTGTGGAATTGGGAGTATTTTGGCCAAGTATTGTAGCAGGTTAGTGTAGCGAAACACTGCAGCAAGTATTGTATCCGTTACTGTTCACAGCCGCCCGAAAAATAGGATTTCCAGAGAATCCACACGGGCGTGTGGAAATTCCCCACGCTCGTGTGGAATTTTCACAGGCTCGTGTGGAAGATTCACAAGGGCGTGTGATGGCCGATCCAGGCCCTAATTAAGCCGCGATTTAGCCCGATTTTGGGAATCTTTTTCCCCTCTTCTCTTCCACTTTTCTCCATCATTTGGGAGGCTGTCGACTGCGGTTTGGAGAAGCTTTTGGCAAGTCTTTGGAGTGGTTTGAAGGATCCGAAACCGCGATTCACTTGGAAGAAGGTTATTGGGGGAGTTTTCTTCAGCATAGATCCTGTGAGGTGTGCCTTAGGCCGGACAAGGGGACCCTTTGAGAAGACTTGGCTACTCCACAAGACCATCGACACGACTACTGAGGGGGTTTTTCTTGTGGAACACTTTTTTTTACTTTCGATTTCATTGTTGATTGTATTGTGCTCCAAGGAGAGCGAAACCCCCTAGTGGGTACTTTGATTTTGTAAACCCTAGGATGCTATTGTTTCATTGATATTTTATTATGCTTTTCTTAATTGATGTTTCAATTGAGTTCCAATATTGAGTGCTTGTGAAATGATTTCTCCCCTAGAGTGACACTAGGGTTGAGAGTCCATCTTGGTAACCATTGTAGATAAGTGACACTCTACGAGGGTTAGACATTACTTGATTGGAAAGAGTTGAGATGGTGAGTCGAGATGTAGCTGAGCATCCCTTTTACCCTCCAATGTAATTTATCCTACCTCCATTTCCTTGAGTTCTTTGTGGTTACAATAGAGTGAAGTTCTAGAGGATAAACTCCGCTGGGGCTTTGTTGCACGAGCAACAGAGTGAAGCATTGTAGTGACTCTAGTGTCTGTGGTTTAGATGTGACTAGAGGCCTTTCGCCTAAACCAAAGGGTTAGGTCTATACATAGGAAGAGTGTTTATCACTTGGATTCAATAGAACTCCATGCAACTTTACACAGTGTGAGGTGTTGAGACTGAGCGATTTCTCCACCGGGACATAGTGTAGAGTTAGTCACGGTTGACCTTAGATTTGGAACCGTGTGATTTCCATGACTCATTGAGCATTGATTAGAAATAGAAAGTATAATAGTTTGTCTTGCACTTGAAACATTAATCCTAGGGGGATCATTGCCCGAGCCCCACTTTTATCGATTGCCTTACCTCTCACTTACTTTTGCCTCTCATTCTTGTTTCTTTTTATCTTTGTTTTCATTACATTTTATCAATACTATCATTGTTCACTTTCACGTGGTTAAGTAGCAATTCAAGCATTTTTACTTCCTACTCCTTGTGGATATGATACCCCACTCACCTACGATTTATTACTCGACAAACCCATGCACTTGCGGGTCACACGCAAGGGGTGTTGTCACTAGACCCTGAATCCGCCAATGCCTTCTCTTCATCCAAATTGTCAATGTTACATGGGATGATGAAGCTTCCAGGGTCTTTCTTCATGTTCGGCATATTCTTTAGTAACACCGCCGAGTATGAAGTGTCTAATATCACAGATGCACTCTACTCCAACTTTGTCTTGTGGGTCAAAAGTTCTTTAAGAAACTTTGCATAATGAGGCATTTGAGACAAAGCCTCCACAAACGGGACATTAATATGCAACTGCTTGAATAGACCCAAGAACTTCTTGTATTACTCATCATTTTGGTCGTTCTTCAATCTCAAAGGATAAGGGATTCTTGGCTTTTAAGGTGGGGGTCCCATCTCCTTCTCTTTGTCTCTTTCCACAACCTTCACGACCTCGGGTGACTCAATATTTTTTCGTCTCACTAGGGAGTTTTGATTGATGCTCACCCGCAAGTGTACATGCAGGGCAAGTAATACCCTGTGAGTTACACAAGGGTCGTATTCCACGGGGCTAAGGAGCTCCTATTACTCCTCCATTACCTATTATCTAACCTTACAACTTAAGCATGATTTACTATTCTAACAAGTGCAATAATATAAACAACTTGCAAGAATAAAAACTATAAGCAGCACAGGAGATCACAAGAACAACAATGAAATACAGAGATGCCTAGGGATGAGGATCCACTTGAGGGGTCAGCATAATATACGGATGTACACTAATAGAAAAGCAAAGGTGATTTATACCGAAGGATCTCAAGACTAGTCCAATCCCAATTTCTCGGTGATTGAACCCTAATCCCATAAGAATATCAATAAAGATCTCTCCCTAATCACATTCCTATGATCGCATTAAGTGTAGGGAAATCCTGCAATAAGGACACACTTACCCTAAGTCTATCCTTAAGATTTGGAGGGGCTACCGACATCCAATTTCTTGGCATGTCGATCCAAGAATACCCCTTCTAGCTCATTAATGATCTAGTACATGTGAGTAGGTCACATCTACACGTACAACTCAACAAAGAACTAAGGATCTCTCCATTTTATAGTTCTAGACATGAAGAACAATGAGCTAAGATATTAATCAACCCAAATGTATTTCAAATAAAAGTTTAGCATCCAAAATACATGATGAACCCCCCAAGGTTCACCTACATACGGTGGCCTTGGGGGTCTAGTGTGCCATCATACAAACAAACATAACAAACTCAAGAAAAACACAAAAAAAGTGCATAAGAGGAACTCCCTAGTCCGAATGATGATGAAGAAGAACAATGGCGGCCGAATGACACTTCCTCTAGCCCAATGAATGCCGAATGCTCCTCCTCCCTTGATGATGAAGCTCTCCACTTGAAGTTCAAGCTCTTGATCACCTCCAAGCCTCAAGCCAAAATCTCTAAAAATGTCTTCGTTCTCCTCCTTCTTCCTCCCAAGTGTTGGCTGCCAAAAGTCCCCAAGAAATCCTCCAAATCGTCTCTTATATCCCCCAAGCATACTCCCCCAATGGAGGCCGTATGAGGCATAAAATGAGGCTCAAAAACTCCCCCAAAAGCCTTCCATACCAATTCCATATTGGGTCAATGAGAGGGTCATTGAGGCAGTATGAATCAAGGAAATACCCATTTTTCTCTTATAACAGTGTCCATACTGGGTCAATGAGCTCCTCATTGAGGCAGTATGCCGTCAAATAAATACTTCTCTTCTCTATCTACAGTGTTCATCCCGGGGTCAATGAGCTCCTCATTGATGAGGCACTATGCCTTGAATCAATTCTTGGCTCAAAAATTTTCCTAGTGCCAAAATCGTATCTCAGTGTCTTCCATGGCAGTTTCATGCCCTACGAAGCAAATAATACACAATTAGCCCAATGTGGACGCAGCCGAGGTCATAGAGGTTGAGAAGGGAGCAAGCAAAGAGAAGGAGGTGGCACCCCCACCTTTCAAGCCAAGAATCTCTTATCCCTCTAGATTGAAGAATGACCAAGGGGATGAACAGTACAAGAACTTCCTGAGTTTGTTCAAGAAACTCCACATCAACATTCCCTTTGTTGAGGCATTGTCCCAAATGCTTGCAAAGTTCTTGAAAGACTTGTTGACCAACAAAAGGAAATTGGAGGAGAGTGCCTCTGTAATTCTAGATGCTTCTTGCTCGGCGGTCTTGCAAAAGAATATGCCGAACAAGAAGAAAGACCCAGGAAGCTTCTTCCTTCTATGCAACATTTGCAATTTGGCTGAAGAAATGGCATTGGCGGACTCATGCTTTCAAGCTATGGGTAACAGGGCAACCTTCATTTATGAACCCCCCCCTGTGAGGTAAGATAAGGTACGTCAAGGTTAGTGACGCTAAACAAGCGCTTCTTGGGAGGCAACCCAAGTGTTTACTTACTGTTTTCTTAGTTGTTAGCTTAGTGTTTTGCATAAATAAGGTGTTGAGTGTTGGTGTCTTGATTTTTAGTTGCTTTTGCTGTGATTTTATTGTGGACTCTTAATGTCATCGTGTGTTTTCATGTGGATTTGGCGAAGATTTGGTCATTCGAGCTAGTTTCTCATGTTTTTCGCTGGTGTATTTTGAATAATAGGGTAGGATTTGAATATGTATACATGTCCAATCAATTTCTACGCCGAATCTGAAGTTTTCATACATATCAGTACATCCTTTTACCCTTTCTTCATCGCCAATTTTTATTTTTAATAGATCGAAAGTCTTGAGTTGCATGCAATTTTCACTTTATAATAGTTTATACATGTTTAGGAAGCGGTTTACCGTGGTTTTAAGTTGTAATTTTGGAGCATTAACATGCAACTGTGCATATTTCACACCCCGCAGATCCACACAGGCATGGGTAATTTCCACATACCCGTGTGGAATTCTACAGTATGGATTTCTAAGCTTTTTTGATCGTTTTCATCATCATTCATCACAGGTATGTCACCGCGCTCGAAGAAGCAAGGGGGTAAGCGTCCTAGAGAGACTTCACTTGAGTTGGCCCATATTGAATTCTCGAACCCTGAGCATCAAGCTCGATTCGAGCTTCTATCGGGACTTAGGTTCGGACAATCCCGATTCGTGGACCTGAGTGTGCTGAGTGAGGTCCAGTGAGGTGATGAGTTGGCTAGTGAGATTGACATGCTGATGGCCGTCGGAAGCTGAAGGAGATTATTGTAGATACGAGAGACAGTTATCCGCCGCTGACACTTTAAGTATTGGCATCTTTTGAGTTCAAGCAGCCATATGGGAGATTTGACATTACAGATGTCATACAGTTCAGACTATTTGGACGTCATTTTACTATGAGTGTCACCGAGTTTTCGATAAGTATGGGCTTGTATAAGGAGACATATATTGATAGTGAGGAGTATGGACATTTGCCGATAGATTACCCTTGCACCTTGACTCCAAGGCACGCTTACCAAGCCTTGTGCGGACAAGGGCAGTATGAATCGAGAGTGTCCAAGGCTACATGTTTGTCCCGGCTGAGCTACAGGTATTTATTCGCCGTCTTTAGCAGATCTGTGGATAGCCAAGGCGACAACACGGGTGTTTTGAGCCGGCAAGGGTTACTTTATTTGTATTCCATGGTCCGGACTATGCCGATTTACTTGGGGCACGTTGTGGTCAACTATCTGCGATACCAGGGCCAGAATGGGAGAGTGGGAGTATTATTTGCTAGTCCTTACATCACTAAACTTATTCTTGGGATGGGCCTCGTGGATGCTCTTCGGGATACTAAAAAGACAGTTATTCCTTCTCCGCTTGGACTCGATACTCTCAAGATGATGGGAGTAGTGCGCATATATGGTCTTGAAGTTCACATTTTGGTTACATCCACCACTGAGAGCACCGAGGGCGGAGGGGATGCAACGGGGGATTCCGCACCGACAGCGACCGAGACCTCAGGGGGTGCGATTACCCTTTTAGGAGCCTATGATCGTATTGAGAGACTCGAGAGCACTGTGAGTGTACTGTGGTCTGAGATCATCGAGATTCGGGCGATACAGTCAGTGTAATATACCGAGATGGTAGCCCATTTCGACGTGTAACAGCAGCTACTGATTAGCGGACCCCCGGTATCTCCGACAGCCCCCATCACCTACTCCAGCATTTCCTGATCCACCTGCACCAGTTAATCTAGCACCAGCATCAGCAGCAGAGGAGAGACCAGACGACACCGACACTTGACTCCGCTTTTCATTTTCTTTAATTCTGGTTTTATTTAGGACTTGTATACTCAAAAAGGACTTTCCTTATGAGTTTATTTTGTTATCTCGAGTTGTATTCATTGCTTTATCTTCTATATATACTTGAGTTGTTTTAGTTTTATTGAGCTTTACTGAACCCCCTCGTGTATATGTGTAGATGGTCTTGTCACTATGGTAATTGAGAACCAGTCATGGACACGGCCAATTTGGGTCGTGTGTGCTTCACAACCCGTTGGAACTTTACCATCAAGGATTTATCTCCATCAAACGCAACACTTGGAGTCAGGGGAGTATTGTTTCAATTGCCGCTCTCACATCTATACTTGATTGATTTATTTTCTATTGTGCTTGCATGGTACATTGGGGACAATGTTCAACTTAAGTGTGGGTACATATCTTTTATATTAGTTTGATTATTATATATGCCCAATGGCGGTTCACCTTAGTTGCAAGGATTGTATTCTTGCAGTTAGGAGAGTTTTTAACATTGGATGTTCTCATGCTCTAGTTTTTACTTGAATTTCAAGGAAGTTTTGCCCGATTCACACTTGTTGTGCTACTCACTCTTTAAACTCTTTTCGAAACTCAAGTTTGATATTAAAGGGACTAGTTATAGTTGTTTCTTTTGATAATTTCCAAAACAAAAAAATAAAAAAATAGTTTCATTGTTTAGTTGTGGTTGTTGGGTGGAAAGAGCTACCACCTATGAAGTACGAAGCTACTCTCCCAAGTCGGATACTAGTTATGCCCTAATGAGAGAAAAAGCTATCTCATGGGATGAGTGAAAGCTATCACCCCGGTAGAAAGAGCTACCAAATCAAATGTAGGAAAGCCACCTTAGCGGCCACTTTGGAAAGGGCTACCTTAGAGGATGTGTGAAGCTACTATCAGATTTTCAAATTTTTATTACATTTTGTAGATAAATAAGTCCCTTTTACTTAGAACTTTGAGGAGTATACCTAGGGTTGACTTGAGCGAGTTTACACATACTTACACAATTTCGGGTTTGTATCCTTTTTGATTTAAGTTTTTAGCTAGTGCATTGATTTTTCGTATTTAATGTTGAAACTTCTCTTATTTGCAGAATACTATCTTTATATGCTTTGGTGAACCTAAGGCCAAGCATTTCCAATATTTCCTTCATCTATGCCTTAATGTTTTAATTTTTGCTTGAGGACAAGCAAAAGCTTAAGTGTAGAAGAGTTTGATAAGTGCTAGTGTGATAGGAATTCGAAATGTCCTTTCCTTATGATGAGCATTAATTTTATCAGGTTTTAGCGCTAATATTAGTGCATTTATGTTACTTTTATGCATATAGGGCTTTGAAGCCGAATGTTAGAGAAAGAAGCCAATGTAGATCGTGAATGCATCATTTGGAGGAAATCTTGAGAAGGATCAAACGCGAAGACATAAGTCGGGCTCAAAATGTGAGAATGTATGCCAACTTCCGTGTATTCAAGTTAGCACAATGATTTGGAGAGGCACAAAGCCAGTCCCATTGGAGTATCCCGGCTTGTGCATTAATAGATCTTCACAGATGAAGCCGTTGTTGAAGAAACAAAGCGACCTACGAAGTAAATGTGTGCCCGTTTACGTTACCCCGATGAAAATATGAATTCGGGAGTGTTTCGGGCAGGTATTATAGCAGGGCATGGTAGCAATTCATTGTAGTAGGTACTATTCACAGCCGGCCAAGAAAAGTGAATTCTAGAGAATCCACACGGGCATGTGGAAATTATCCACGTCCGTGTGAAAATTCCACGGGCCTTATAGTGAATCCACAGGGGCGTGTGGATGACCGATTCCAGCCCTATTTAAGGCCGATTTCAGCCCCGATTTCAACATTCTTTTCTCCATCTTTTCCCAAACTTGAGAGGGGGCAAAGGCTAGGGATTGAATGGGAATAATCTAGGGATTGGGAGAGGTTCTATGGCTCTGACATCGTGCTCCGTTTGGAAGAAGGTTTGTGGGAAAGTTTTCGTCGACACCGATCCGGCGAGGTGTATCCTAGGCCGGATAAAAGGACCTTTGGACGAGTAGAGGCTTCCACAAGACCATCGTCATGACTACCGAGGGGGTTTTCTATGGATTACTTGTTTTTACATTCAATTTCATTTATTGTAACTAGCTCCATGGAGAGCTAAACCCCTTAGTGGGTACTTGGATTTGTAAACCCTAGGATGTATTTGTTTTATTAAACCTTATTATTATGCTTTCATTAATTGATGTTTTATTTGAGTTTCAATCTTGAATGCTTGATTGATTGAATGCTCCCTTAGAGTGACACTAGGGTTGAGAGTTCGCCTTGGTAACCCTTGTGAGTGAGTCACATACCACGAGAGTTAGACAAAGCTAGATTGGAGAGGGTTGAGAGGGTGAGTCGAGAGGTAGCCGAGCATCCCCTTTCCCCTCTGGTGATTCATCCTACGTCCATTTCCTCGAGTTCTTTGAAGTTATAGTAGAGTGAATGGGCTAAGGGATGACCTTCCACTGGGGCCTAGTTGCAGAGGCAACGGAGTGAAGTGTTGAAGTGATTTTAGCACCTAGGGCTTAATTGTAACTAGGGACCTTTCACCTGGACCAAAAGGTTAGGTCTACATCTAGGAAGAGGATTTATCACTTGGAATCAATAGAACTCATTGCAATTCTATACGAGTGCGAGGTTGAGAGATTGTTCAATTTCTCCTCCAGGACATGTATAGAGTTAGGCATGGTTGATCTTAGATTTGGGATCATGTATTGAAGGATCTCCACGACTCATTAATGCATTAATTAGAAAGGATATTAGAGGGTTTTTGCACTTGAAACAATTTTCCTAAGTGGAGCAATATCCGGGTACCCCATTTATATCGATTGCCTTACCTCCGCTTTACTTGTGCCTTCTCTCTTATCTCTTTTACTTACATTACATCTTGTTACACAACTATTATTCACTTTTCGTTTAGTTAAGAAACAATTCAAGTATTTTTGATTCCCTACTCCCTGTGGATACGATACACACTCATCTGATATTTATTACTTTGACAAACCCATGCACTTGCGGGACAAATACAAGGGGCATTGTCAGTTTGTCGAAGTAATAAATCCCAGGTGAGTGGGGTATCGTATTCACACAGAATAAGGAATAGAAACACCAAGATTGCTACTTAACTAAGTGGAAATGAAACAATGATGGTGTGGATAAAGATCGATGCAAATAAACTAAAGAAAATGAGAAAGAGAGGTACAATAAAATGAGAGGAAAGGCAATCGATAAAAGTGGGGTACTCGCATATTGTTCCTTCAGATTTCCTTAACCGCTAATTGCATTTCCTACAAACTCAACCTGTTCCACGGAAGTGGTACTACCAATAGAAATTAGACAATCAGATGGAGCATGTCCTCTCCCACACCCAGTGCAACTCATCACTGCGCACCCCTCTAGGAGAAGTTAGAGTGTCTAACTTCTTGCTTAATGATTCAACTTGGGCAGCTAATGATGTGACTGCATCAATCTCATGAAGTCCGGCTACCTTCTTTTTTGTCTCGTGTTTTCCACTGATAACTATTCATAACCATTTCTTCAATAAGATGTCGGCCTTTTTCAACGGTCTTACTTCCTAAGGTATCTCCTGCTGCAGCATTAAGTAATTGCTTTGTGCTTGGGTTCAAACTATTGTAGAAGGTTTGGATGATCATCCACTTTGGGAACCCACACTGAGGACATTTCTGTAGAAGATCCTTGAACCTATCCCATGTCTCGAAAAGAGACTCCAATTCCATTTGTACAAAAAAGGATATTTCATTCCTAAGTTTGCAGATTTTCCGGGAGGGTAATATCATGCAAGAAAAGCTTCTACCATCTCCTCCCAAGTAGTGATTGATGCTATATGTAATGAATGTAGCCATTGCTTTGCTCTCCCTTTCAAGGAAAATGGGAATTTCCTCAACTTGATAGCATAATCAGTGACACCATTAATCTTGAGCATATCGCACACTTCCAAGAAGTTCTCAATGTAATTGTTTGGATCCTCATTGGCCAAACCATTAAACTATGCCGGTTTCTGTAACATCTGCATGATGCCTGGCTTGAGCTTAAAACTTTGAGCTATGATTGGTAGTCCCACAATACTAGATTGCGTGCCAAGAACTGCGGGTTTGCCATAATCTGAGAGTGTCCTCTGCTACTCATGCTGTTCTGCCATATTATCAGACCCTTCACCTTCTATCTCAGCTTCATTTGACTGTTCTTGTATAGGTTTCTTTCCCCATCTATGAATTCTCCTTCCAATATCCGGATCATCTTCAACCAATGTCGAAGGGTTTCCTCAGGTTATATAACCTGGAGTTGTACCCAAAGAAAGAAAAACAAATCAGAATGATGGAAGAATAAAAAAGTGTGAAATAGAACAAGTGATGAATAGCTCAAATAGCAAAGTGCAAAATGTTTCCAAAATGCCTATTCCCCGGTAACGGCGCTAAAAACGTTGACACACCTAACAATGCCTCTTGCGTATGACCCGAAGTGCACGGGTTTGTGATAAGTGATGTGTGATAGAAATCCGAAGTGTTCTTTCCTTATGATGAGCATTACTTTTATCAGGTTTTAGCGCTAATATGTGCGCATTTATGTTACTTTCATACATATAGGGTTGTGAAGCCGAATGTTTGAGAAAGAAGCCAATGTAGATCGTGAATGCACCATTTCAAGAAAATCTTGAGAAGGATCAAATGCGAAGATATAAGTCGGGCTCAAGATCCGAGAATGTGTGCCAACCTCCGTGTATTCCAGTTAGCACAATTATTTGGAGGGCACAAAGGCAGTCACATTCGAGTATCCCGGCTTGTGCATTAATAACAAGATCTTCACCGATTAAGCCGTTGTTGAAGAACCAAAGCGACCTACGACGTAAATGTGTGCCCGTTTACATTACCTCGATTAAAACATGGATTCGGGAGTGTTTCGGGCCGGTATTGTAGCAGGGCACTGTAGCAAATACTTTAGCAATTCATTGTAGCAGGTATTGTTCACAGCGGGCTGAGAAAAGTGAATTCCAGAGAATTCACATGAGCGTGTGAAAATTATCCACCCCCGTGTGGAAATTCCATGGGCAGTGTGGTGAATTCACAGGGGTCTGTGCATGACCGATTCCAGCCCTATTTAAGGCCGATTTCAGCCCCGATTTCAACATTCTTTTCTCCATCTTTTCCCCAACTTGAGAGAGGGCAAAGGCTACGGTTTGAATGGGAATAATCTAGGGATTGGGAGAGGTTCTATGGCTCCGACATCGTGCTCCGTTTGGAAGAAGGTTAGTGGGAGAGCTTTCGTCGCCACCGATAAGGCGAGGTGTATCCTAGGCCGGACAAAGGGACCTTTGGACGAGTAGAGGCTTCTCCACAAGACCATCGTCATGATTACCGAGGGGGTTTACTGTAGATTACTTGTTTTTACATTCGATTTCATTGATTGTAACTAACTCCATTTAGAGCTAAACCCTCTAGTGGGTACTTGAATTTGTGAACCCTAGGATGTATTTCTTTTATTAAACCTTGTTATTATACTTTCATTAATTGATGTTTTATTTGAGTTCCAATCTTGAATTCTTGATTGATTGAATGCTCCCTTAGAGTGACACTAGGGTTGAGAGTTCACCTTGGTAACCCTTGTGAGTGAGTCACACACCACGAGAGTTAGACAAAGCTAGATTGGAGAGGGTTAAGAGGGTGAGTCGAGAGGTAGTGGAGCGTCTCCTTTCCCCTCTGGTATGATTCATCCAACCTCCATTTCCTCGAGTTCTTTGAAGTCATAGTAGAGTGAATGGGCTAAGGGATGACCTTCAACTAGGGCTTAGTTGCAGAGGCAACGGAGTGAAATGTTGAAGTAATTTTAGCAGCTACGGCTTAATTGTGACTAAGGACCTTTCACTTGGACCAACGGGTTAGGTCTACATCTAGGAAGAGGACTTATCATTTGGAATCAATAGAACTCATTGTAACTCTATACGAGTGCGAGGTTGAGAGATTGATCAATTTCTCCTCCGGGACATGTATAGAGTTAGGCATGGTTGACCTTAGATTTAGGATCATGTATTGAAGGATCTCCACGACTCATTAATGCATTAATTAGAAAGCTTATTAGAGGTTTTTTGCACTTGAAACGATTTTCCTAGGCATAGCAATATCCGGGTACCCCATTTATATTGATTGCCTTACCTCCCCTTTACTTGTGCCTTCTCTCTTATCTCTTTCACTTCTGTTTACATTACATCTTGTTACACAACTATTTTTCACTTTTCGCTTAGTTAAGAAACAATTCAAGTATTTTGAATCCCTACTCCCTGTGGATATGATACCCACTCATCTGGTATTTATTACTTCGACAAACCTGTGCACTTGCGGGACACAAGAAGCGTTGTCAAGTTTTTGCCACAGTTGCCAGGGAGTAGGCGTTTAGAGATACTTTGCACTTTGTTTTCTTTGCTATTCATTCAATCAATCATTCAATCATTCATTCATTATGTTTCACATATTCTTTTTCTATCATCACTCTGATTTGTTTTCTTTCTTTGGGTGCAGCTCCAGGTTATGACCCGAGGGAACCCTTGGATATTGATTGAAGGAAATCCTGAACTTGAACGTACACTCAGAAGTAGGGGAAAAGAACCTGTATAATAACCGTCTAATCAAGCTGAAATAGAAGTTGAAGGGTCAGATAATATTGATGAATAGAATGAGCAATAGAGGATTGTGCACATAATCGAGTATTGCACGACCCCCGATTATAGCCCTGAACTTCGTGCTGAAGCTAGCATTCGTCCAAATGATTCAACAATCAGCGCAGTTTAATGGTTTGGCCGATGAGGATCCAAACGACCATATAGTGAACTTTTTCAAAGTTTGTGATATGCTGAAGATTAACGGCGGATTGGATGATGCTATTAGATTGAGGGCTTTCCCATTCTTTCTCAAGGGAAGAGCCTAGCATTGGCTACATTCTTTGCCCAAGGCCTCCATCACGACTTGGAACGAGATGGTCGAAGCTTTTCTTGCTAAATACTTTCCTCTTGGGAAGTCAGCCAAGCTTCGCAATGAGATATCGTCGTTTGCTAAAATGGAGCTAGAGTCATTGTTTGAACATGGGAGCGCTTCTAGGATCTTTTGCAGAGGTGCCCACAGCACGGATTTCCCAAATAGATGATTATTCAGACTTTCTATAATGTGTTGAATCCGAGCACAAGGCAATTGCTAGATGCCGCCGCAAGAGGTACAATGGGGAGTAAAACCCCAGAAGAAGCCCAACAGTTAGTAGAAGACATGGCCAGGAATAGTTATTAGTGGAATCGTTGAGTACGAAGTTAGACCTTCTAACTTCTAATAGAGTGTCGACCATGACTACTTGCTCCGGGTGTGGTGGAGGACATTCTCCTTCCGATTGCCCGATCTCTATTCGTGATGCATCTTCAGTGGAGAAAGTCGATTTTGTGGGTAATGTAATGAGGAAACAAGGGAATCCATATAGCAACAACTACAATCCGGGTTGGAAGAATCATCCCAATTTCTCGTGGAGCAACCAAGGGCCACTAAACCCTATTCCTATATGAAAGACCCTTAATCACAATTA